>NC_140533.1:30288175-30300675 GCF_057382185.1 Mchenga conophoros | reverse complement strand
AGCAATAAAGCTGAGTTTAAGTTCAAGTCCAGTGTCCTGCAGACTGGGTCCTGTCACACAGCTCATCATGACAGGAGTTTGAAATAGTTTTAAATATAAACTTTTAAACTCAGAGTAAAAATGATAAACAGAAAAAGTGACAATATTGTTTTTTTTGCAGACATAGAGATTTTCATGAAAAGGTTTGTTTTCTTTTGTTATTTCAGTTATATTTACATGTTCAAATAAAATTATTCTGTCTACAACAAACCACAGAAGAAGAAAAAACTTATTGACGATGGGTGATCAAGACATAGCTGCGCAGGAGACAAAACGCAAAGTGACTGTTCTTTCCAGAGTAGCTCCAGTTCACAGACCAGAGGTGTCTAACATTAGAAAGAAAACACGAAGCGTCAGATGATATGATATGAGCAACACTTGGCAACAGTGGAGAGGAAGACCTCCATAGTCATTGTAGTGAAAGTGGCACATGGTTGTCAGGTTGGTTGTGATTAGAGTCACATTATCTGTGGTTTATATGAAGCAGAGACATCAGTGACTCACTGCTGGGTTCAGAGTGGAAGTAGCAGGTATGTAATCAGCTCGGGTTAAGTAATTAAGAAGATCCCCGTCTGATAAATCTGTGATACGACCGTGTTCCTGTTATTGTGCCCCCCTCCCCGTGTCCTGTAGGCTGCCTGTGTTCCTGCAGCTGATAGCAGTGGAGGTGGCGAGCTGCAGTGCTTCATGATAAGACCCCGCCGCTTAATTAGCAGCTGGGAGCTTTCTTGGGGAGACAAAAGACACTAATAAGCGCTTTGTTCCTACGCAGATTGCTTTGGTCTCCATTAAAGAGCACCCCGAGTCACCAGTGGACACTTTAACCTACTTACAGGGTCCTGGCAGGCCAAGGTTGCAGACTCTCACTGTGAGGTTCAACAGAAAACATTGCAGTGACCTCCATAAACCCAGCTGAACCCTTCAGGCTCCTGTAGTCTGACCACACATCTTTTTTTTTGAAGGGAACAATGAAAGGACACTACTGTTAGGGAAAATAATCAAATGAAGAACCAATATGCTGATTCTGAAGCTTTGTTTTCCCCAAGGAAACATTTTTGTTTTCAAAGGTACGAGAAAAGAAACTCACCTGCAAACTGACAGGCAGGACATTAAAACAGATATCTCACACAGAACAAGCTGGACTTGAATGAAAGGTAACGGCAGGAAAAGCTGAGGAGATGATGAGGCGGATCAGTGTGTCCTGATTCAGCAGGGATGACTCTCTGCTCCCTCTGGACTGTGAGCAGCATCAGCCAACATCTGGCCACCAGCGCAACATAAGACACAAACATCCACCTGTCACCTCAAATTAGCAGTTACATGTCCTGCTTTTGTGCTTTAAATTGTACTCAGGTCAAACAGCTTGTTTCCCTTAGAGCCTTGGAGCAAGGCAGTAGCACCAGTATGATTCACTGTAGTCACAATGAACAGAGAGCATCAGAGGGGAAAAAATGAAAGATAGAAAGAAACCAAAAGTGAAGAAACACAAGAACTGCTAAAAGTAAATGACTTTAGAATTGACGCCACAGTGCACACATGAAAATCGAAATATCCTGGTCATGAAGAAATTCAATTCAATTCAATTTTATATATATAGCGCTGTGGTGGAATTAAGCCACGACGGGACCACAGATCTGCGTTTTGAGTCATCTTTATTTACCACTTCTCACCACAACACCTCACAACCCCTGAGATCCCGTGTTTTAACACGGTGGGCGTAATTGCGGATGCCGTGCAGGTGCGTCCGCAGGCATCGCAAACCATGCCCCACTACAGAGCTACAGTATCCAGAGTCGTACGTAGTGAGGAGGTGAAATTATTAACAAGATAATCGACCTCTGTTGGGGTAGCGTTCAGATAGCTGCTCTGCTCTATATTGGTACAGGGCATTGAAGATGATAACAGTGGGTGGATTATATTCTTAAACTTAGTTACAGTGCTTTCAGAAAGACATCTACTGTGATAAAGTCTACTCTCCACCACTGTGTAATCAATTATTGTAAATGTAAATGTTATCAGGAAATGATCAGACAGGAGAGGGTTTTCAGGAAACACTGTTAAATGTTCAGTTTCTATGCCATATGTTAAAACAAGATCTAGAGTGTGATTAAAGTGGTGGGTGGGTTCTTTTACATTTTGAGAGAAGCCAATTGAGTCTAATAACAGATTAAATGCCATGTTGAGGCTGTCATTTTTAGCATCTACATGGATGTTAAAATCACCCACAATAATTATTTTATCTGAGCTGAGAACTAAATCAGTCCCCATAGAGAAGAAATGTCCCCGCAGTATTGAAATGTCCTGGTGGTATAAAAATGTCCCCATGGTGTAGAAATTTCCCCATGATGCAGTAATGTGTCGATGGTGTTAAAATGCCATGGTAAAGTAGAAAAATCCCCACGATGTAGAAACGTGGTGTAAAAGTGTCCTGGTGATGTAGAAATTTCCCCATGATGTATCAATGTCCCCCTGGTGTAGATGTGTGCAGGTGATGTAGAAATGTCTTAGTTGGGTAGAGATGTCTACCCAACTAAGGGGCGATCGTGGCTCAAGAGTTGGGAGTTCGCCTTGTAATCGGAAGGTTGCCGGTTCGAGCCCCAGCTTGGACAGTCTCGGTCGTTGTGTCCTTGGGCAAGACACTTCACCTGTTGCCTACTGGTGGTGGTCAGAGGGCCCGGTGGCGCCAGTGTCCAGCAGCCTCGCCTCTGTCAGTGCGCCCCAGGGTGGCTGTGGCTACAATGTAGCTTGCAATCACCAGTGTGTGTGAATGGGTGGATGACTGGATATGTAAAGCGCTTTGGGGTCCTTAGGGACTAGAAAAGTGCTATATAAATACAGGCCATTTACCATTTACCATGTCTGAGCACTTAGTTCATTTAATCTGTAAACAGGATGTGCTCTGAAAAGCTGGTCCAGCCAAATCCAGTCTATCATCAACCTAAAATCTGATCTACACTGTGTCTACATAACCATGTGCAAAGTGTCTTCGGCCACAGGTACCTGTGAGTTTGTTGAACCTTTTACCTTAGCATGCTAAGGTCCAGGCATGACTTCTTGAAGATGTTTAATAAAAAGCCTGTGTGCTTTTCCTCTGGTCCTCTGGGAGCATACTGAAGTCTGCATCACTGCACGGTTCAGCAGTTGCTCCTCAGCAAACAAGAAATTACTTCAGAGAGTGATCAGCACAGCACAAAACATCACTGCCCCCACACAGAACTGTCCTCACAGAGCAAAACTGTCTTCTCTGAGCAAAACTGTCCTCAAAGAGCAAAACTGTCTTCTCTGAGCAAAACTGTCCTCAGAGAACAAAACTGTCCTCACTGAGCATGACTGTCTTCACAGAGCAAAACTGTCCACACAGAGCAAAAACTGTCCTCAATAAGCAAAACTGTCTTCTCTGAACAAAAACTGCCCCCACAGAGCAAAAACTTTCCTCACTGAGCAAAACTGCTCTCACTGAGCAAAAACTGTTCTCACAGAGCAAAACTGTCTTCACTGAGCAAAATTGCTCTCACTGAGCAAAAACTGTCCTCAAAAAGCAAAAACTGTCCTCACTGAGCATAAGTGCCCTCACAGAGCAAAAGCTGTCACCACAGAGCAAAACTGTCCTCATAGAGCAAAACTGTCCACACAGAGCAAAAACTGTCCTCAAGGAGCAAAACTGTCATCACAGAGCAAAAACTGTCCTCAAGGAGCAAAACTGTCCTCACAGAGCAAAAACTGTCCTCAAGGAGAAAAACTGTCTTCACAGAGCAAAACTGTCCACACAGAGCAAAAACTGTCCTCAAGGAGCAAAACTGTCCACACAGAGCAAAACTGTCCTCAAGGAGAAAAACTGTCTTCACAGAGCAAAACTGTCCACACAGAGCAAAAACTGTCCTCAAGGAGCAAAACTGTCCACACAGAGCAAAAACTGTCCTCAAGGAGAAAAACTGTCTTCACAGAGCAAAACTGTCCACACAGAGCAAAAACTGTCCTCAAGGAGCAAAACTGTCCTCACAGAGCAAAAACTGTCCTCAAGGAGCAAAACGGTCTTCTCTGAGCAAAAACTGTCCTCACAGAGCAAAAACTGTCCTCAATGAGCAAAACTGTCTTCACAGAGCAAAACTGTCCACATACAGCAAAACTGTCCACACAGAGCTAAAAATGTCCTCAATAAGCAAAACTGTCTTCTGTGAGCAAAAACTGCCCCCACAGAGCAAAACTGTCTTCACAGAGCAAAACTGTCCACATAGAGCAAAACTGTCCACACAGAGCAAAAACTGTCCTCACTGAGCAAAACTGCTGTCACTGAGCAAAAACCGTCCTCACTGAGCAAAAGTGCCCTCACAGAGCAAAAACTGTCCACATAGAGCAAAACTGTCCTCATAGAGCAAAACTGTCCACACAGAGCAAAAACTGTCCTCAAGGAGCAAAACCGCCATCACAGAACAAAAACTGTCCTCAAGGAGCAAAACTGTCTTCACAGAGCAAAACTGTCCACATAGAGCAAAACTAACCGCACAGAGCAAAAACTGTCCTCACTGAGCAAAACTGCTCTCACTGAGCAAAACTGCTCTCACTGAGCAAAAACTATCCTCAATAAGCAAAACTGTCTTCTCTGAGCAAAAACTGTCCTCACTGAGCAAAACTGCTCTCACTGAGCAAAAACTGTCCTGACAGAGCAAAACTGTCCTCACAGAGAAAAAACTGTCCTCAATGAGCAAAAGTGCCCTCACAGAGCAAAAACTGTCCTCACAGAGCAAAACTGTCCTCAATGATTAAAAATGTCTTCTCTGAGCAAAAACTGTCCTCACTGAGCAAAACTGTCTTCACAGAGCAAAACTGTCTTCACAGAGCAAAACTGTCCACATAGAGCAAAACTGTCCACACAGAGCTAAAAATGTCCTCAATAAGCAAAACTGTCTTCTGTGAGCAAAAACTGTCCCCACAGAGCAAAAACTGTCTTCACAGAGTAAAACTGTCCACATAGAGCAAAACTGTCCACACAGAGCAAAAACTGTCCTCACTGAGCAAAACTGCTGTCACTGAGCAAAAACTGTCCTCACAGAGCAAAACTGTCTTCTCTGAGCAAAAACTGGCCTCACAGAGCAAAACTGTCCTCAAAAAGCAAAAACTGTCCTCTCTGAGCAGCACTGCCCTCACAGAGCAAAAACTGTTTTCACAGAGCAAAACTGTCTTCTCTGAGCAAAAACTGTCCTCACAGAGCAAAACTGTCTTCACTGAGCAAAAACTGTCTTCACAGAGCAAAACTGTCTTCTCTGAGCAAAAACTGTCCTCACAGAGCAAAACTGTCTTCACTGAGCAAAAACTGTCCTCACAGAGCAAAACTGTCTTCACTGAGCAAAAACTGTTTTCACAGAGCAAAACTGTCTTCTCTGAGCAAAAACTGTCCTCACAGAGCAAAACTGTCTTCACTGAGCAAAAACTGTCTTCACAGAGCAAAACAGTCCTGATAGTGCAAAACTGTCCTCACAGAGAAAAAACTGTCCTCACTGAGCAAAAACTGTCCTCACTGACCAAAACTGTCCTCACAGAGCAAAACTGTCTTCTCTGAGCGAAAACTGTCTTCACAGAGCAAAACTTTCTTCTCTTAGCAAAAACTGTCCTCACTGAGCAAAAACTGTCCTCAATGAGCAAAAACTGTTTTCACAGAGCAAAACTGTCCTCATATAGCAAAACTGTCCACACAGGGCAAAAACTGTCCTCACAGAGCAAAACTGTCCTCAATAAGCAAAACTGTCTTCTCTGAGCAAAAACTGTCCTCAAGGGCAAAAATTGTCCTCACAGAGCAAAACTGTCTTCTCTGAGCAAAACTGCCCTCACTGAGCAAAAACTGTCTTCACAGAGCAAAACAGTCCTCACAGAGCAACAACTGCCGTCACAGAGCAAGAACTGTATTCACAGAGTAAAACTGTCCTCGTTGAGCAAAACTGTCCTCACAGAGAAAAAACTGTCCTCACAGAGCAAAAATGGTAAATTGCCTTTATTTTTATAGCGCTTTACTGTTTGGACCCCAAAGCACTTTATACCATTACACTTGCCCAAGGACACAACAACCAAGACTGGCCGAACCAGGACGCAAACCAGCAACCTTCCGATTATAAGACGAACTGCCAACTCTTGAGCCACAATCTCCCCAACGTAGAGCAAAACTGTCTTCACAGAGCAAAACTGCCCCCTACACATCACAGAAATGTCCTCACTGAGCACAAAACATCGCACACACACACACATAAATGTCCATGTTTGCACAGCCTAATTTTACACACACACACACACACACACACACACACACACACACACACACACACACACACACACACACACACACACACACACACACACACACTCTTTTCACCTCAGTCTGGATTTCACCCTTCCTCCTCCTCCTCCTTCTTTCTTCTTTTATTCCACTCATTTTTACATTTACATCTCCTCCCTCTCCCTCCTGCCCCTCTCCAGGGAGGGACGGCAGATTGCTTTTCTCACCCTGCTGCTCTAAATGTCATTTTACTGAGAGCAGAAAGACAGAGGGGGAGGGACGGGGGACGTGGAGACAGGGACAGAGGGGAAGCCGGGCTGAGAAACACGATTGGACTCTTTTATTCACACGTTTGTTTTTAATAGGAAGTTCAGTTTGTTTAAACGGCTTCAGTCACCACCAACAGAAGACCTTTAAACTGTATTTAAAACACGGGCCGATTGTTACGATACAGAAACGTTGACGTCACAAAAAGAGCCGAGGTCGACAGGTTTCACAGTGGACACAATTTCTACAAATGCAGATCATGGTGTTTCTGACTGATGGGACAGTTTGGAGATAACTTAATGATTTTGCTTGTTGCATGTTGAATCTTGTGCTACCTCAGACTTTAGATGGTTGAAATACCCAGAATAAAGTTCAGTGGTGGTGGTGATATGTGAGAGCAGGACTCATGAATGAAATCGTGAAATATTTTTAAGAAAAGAATTGATAAAAACACTCCCCTAGTGGATCCATCGGTTGGAATTTCTTTAAGTTTAACTGAAAATTTTAGAACAAAACCTCTTTAAAGACCTTTAAGTTCAACTCACTGATGGATTAACGCTGGGACGGTCAGATTTATCTTCTTCGTTGGTGCCGTACAAAAGTATCCGCTGCAGTGTAGTTCTGTTACTGACCACCAGGGGGAGCTCCGGGCCTGTTGTGCCTCTGGCTCGGTGCTCTCACACTTTAGAGGAAAAAAAGACTTCTCTTCCTCCATTTCTTCTTCTCTCACATCTCCCCTCTGTCCCCCCCACCCCCTCCTCAGAGACTCGGTACACTCACACAGCAGCAGGCTCTTTGTTTGCAGTTTGCTGTGGTTTGTAACAGGAACATACCTCCACTCCACTGCACACTCCTCTGCCCTCACACTGACACTCGTAATAATAATAACTGTTCATTTAAAATCCCAAAGCAAACAAGTGAAGAAGTCAAAAGAATTAAAATAATAAATTCTAAACAGATCCATTAAAGTGTGACTGGATTTTATTTCATTGGGAGAAAGAAATCAGAGACACAAAACAAGCTGTTTAAAAATAAAAAAGTAGAAATGATTTTTCTGTCAAAAATGTTTTTCTTAAATAAAACAGGACTGCACTGAAAGCTGTTCCCAGCCTGTAAATAATCAAATGAAGAGTAAAAATTCAAAGCTTCTTCTCATTATCCACTCCATTTATATCTGTTTCAAATAAAATGTTTGTTATTTATTGTTCTCATAAAAACCAAATAAACAAAATAATAAGATGATGATAAATCCACCAACACGACTGAGAACTCAGAAAGAGAGGAGCGGTTTCATTGAATCAGTTTGAAGGTGAAACTGATGTTTGAGGCAAATAGAAGCACAAACCGAGTGCAGGATTTTCTTCTATTAGTGAGTCAACTTGGACAGTTTTTATCTTGCGTTCATGTTCATTCCTTCAGTGAATTAAAGCACAGAAATGAAGATTTGTGCACGACTACACGTTCAGTAAAAACAGAAATCTGCAGGAAACAAAACAGCAACATCCAAAAGATTCATCTGTGTCTCAGACTCGCTGATCCTGGAGCAAAAACTGCAGACGAGCCCTGGTTTACACAGTATATGATCGGGATTTATTACTTTAAAAAACACACCCATCTCTTTAATATTTGACATTTATTCACACTAGAGTTCTCCTCTATATCATTACTGTGTATACAGAGGTGTGACCTGCATTCACCGACAAAATCATTTTTGGGTCGAGTCTCTGTGGAGTCGAGTCTGAATGACGTTAGACTGAAATCTGTGAAAGTGACGAAAACGCAAGGCGAACGTCAACTTTCCATCAACTCTCAGCTGATTCTGAACAAACTGGGAAAACTGAACACGGAGCAGTGTGAGGAAACAAACAAATAACAACAATAACAATAATAAATCAATAAATCAAAGGCAGCAAACAAACCTCCCGGGGAACGATTCAGACTGGATGATTGAGCTGGAGGCGAAGGATAAGTTAGTTGATAATGGAGCAACCAACAGGAAATAAAACCAAAACACTCAAAAAAATAAAACAGGAGATCATTGACGTGAAAGCTGAGAAAGGTGGAAGGACGACGACAAAGAAACGTGAGATCAAAACTCGTGTGTGAAAAACGAGCCTTCACAGAAAAGCACGCAGTGACAACAGGAAGCTGTTATCGTCCCAGGAAACACAGAGCTCTGTCGGTGATTATTACTCCTGAGAACCAGGAACCAAAGGGGTAAACGACTCTAAGGTGATCTGCTGTTTCGCTCAGGTCAAACAGGGGGCGTGGTTTTAAATCTGAGCGTGTGCCGCCTGGTTCAGGCTCAGATGCTGTGACGAGTCCTGCACGTGGCTGAAAGTGGCTAAATTAGGCCGAGCATGGGTAGATCGTGTGATGCAGGTGCACCACCGCCGTGCAACCGCTCACTGAAAACTGTTCAGTGCTGCGTGCGCTCAGAGTGGGTGTGCGTATAAATGAAATCAGCTTTTACTGGAGACAAGAATCTCTGTGAGCCGTCACTCAGGTGAGGGTCATGTGACTTGTGCTAGATGAGGCCTGAATGGAGTCTGCACGCACCGAAACTCAGCTCTGCAGGACATTTCTGTGAGTGTCTCACTGAAAAAACCTCTCAGATAGGCGAGAGGATGAAACCAAAGCCCATCAGGAGGTTACAGTCAGATCTGCTCGCGGGCCTGAGCCGAGCCTCATAATTAAACTAATTACAGACAAACAGGCTTTAATTGGAACACTTCTGATTAATTAATTAGGGAGCAGTCCAGCTCTGGTCTACAGACAAGAATATCACTGAACATGTGCTGCGATAAAAGCACGATGCTATCAGGAACCAATTACAGCCGTCTGTGTGACAGAGCGCCGATGAAGCTGACGGAATCAAACCGGTGGAAAAAAGAGGGAAACGTTCGAGGACGGTGGAAACAGTCTGCACGCCACGTGACCGAGAACATCAGGCTCAGGCTGAGCGAGCAGCAGCACGTCTCCGCCTCCACCGTTGTAGTTGTACTGCAGTACTTTGTACAGCTCAAACTTCACTGCAGGTTTCTGACAGTTTCTGAAAACAACACTAATGAATCCTGAGGAAAGGGCGGGTGGAGCTAAATCCGACTTTAGTCTGTTTGTTTCGGAGCATTTTCCTCCACGTGTCACTTCCTGTCCGTGTGCGTGCGCCTGCTGGCTGATAATTGGTTAAAACACACAAAGAGCCGAATAAATTAGCTCATCTGAGCGTCTCTGCGACTGTTTCCTGTTGCCAGGCTGCGACGATGATGGTGATGATGCGTTATTACCATGGTAATTGCTGAAGCAGAACAGTTGGAGACAGGCGAGGTCACAAAGGTCAGCCATCACTGAACACCGCCCCCTCCCCGTAAAGTTCTTTTTCTCGTTAACTTTTTTCTCTTTGCCTCGAAAACCAGACAACGACCCCTGAGCTCTGATTGGATGCTGACCCTCTGTCCTGCCTGGGCTTATCCAGTGAGAGCTCAGACAGCTTTTCTTGCTCTTCCTTATTCTTATGCTTTGTTCGTTCTTCATCCTTGTCATCAGGTTTTTCTTCATGTACTTGGTCTCTCTGTGTTTGTTTCCCTCTCCCTCTTCTTCTTCACATTCTTTGTTTCCTCTTCTTCGGTCCCCGCTGACTCTCGCGTCCTCGCTGTGATAATGAAGTGTCATATTAACGGCAGACACTGTTAACGTCTCCTAACGCTGCCTTCGCGCTCACTGTTTGGCTTTTAATGACACTAATGCATTCAGTCTCTGCTTCCTGCTTCCCAGCCAATCACGGGAAAACCTCCTCTTCTCAGGATGGCACGGTGAGGTCAGATGCAGCCAATCAGGGAGCAGCAGCTGAGCTGCGGAGGTCAACGAGTCGTTTAGCAGCTGTGAAGTGAAGAGGCTCTGCACTAATGAAAGTGAAGAGCAGACACAGAGGTTTGCTCAGGCTGAATTTTTCTCCACACACAGGGCTGAAGTTTGTTTCTGGGTGTGGCAGATAAACACAAGGTCAGAGGTCAAAGGTCGTTTCTCTGGCTCTCATCCTGAAACATCTGTCTGAACCTGACGAAGCTTTATTTCTTGCAGTTAGTTTGGAAGTTGTGTGCAGCTGTAACTTGGTTAAAAGAATTCAGGGCGAATCCAACCTACTGTCTCACATGTCACCCTGCACTAGTAATGGCAAAGGATTGTGGGTAAATCCAGCGTGGAAGATTTGGTCATTTTTGTCATGCTTTTTTTCATCTGTGAACTCTGAGGTCATGCTCAAGCCGTGACCGCTCTACTGCCGAGCTTCATTTCTGACCTATAACTCAAATATAATGGGGATTGCAACACTCGTTTAACCCTTGTATGGTGTTCGGGTCTGTGAGACCCGTTTTCAGTTTTTTTCAAAAGAAAAATTTAACAATTAATTATTTTTTCAACCTGAAATTCATTGGCTTTGGCTTATTTTCTGTGAAGAACATAAATCTGAACTAATTTTCAATGACCTCATACTGTACCTCCCCCCACGCATTTACATTACATACAAGGTGTTCGGGTCCACTGGACCCAGGCCTAATAAAAGTGTTGAAAGTGTAGGTCCTGTGTTCCCACACTCTGTCCTCCTCCTTTCTGGTGCTGCTGATAGTGTTTTCTTCCCCTCCTGCTCCGCACAAAGTTGCAACATTGTTGAAAATTCAACTATCAACACCGTCTGCTCTGACATTCCCGCACATTTTACCCTCTTTCTTGAGGGATCCAAATTTTATTTTCTCATACCCTGTCCCTCCTGCAAATTAGGGGCATAATACTATAAATAAGACTTTGCCAGTGTGGTTCTTTATCACAACTGATCAAGATGGCAAAAGATTATCTGCTGCGAGGGCCGTCCAATTGATTTTGGAAGAGAGAGAGGCTTCGGATGATGATGTAGACAAAGAGGTTTCAGAATATTTCACATTTCTGAAAATTCAGAGTCTGACAGTGACTTTGAAGAAGAGGATGAGGTTGATCACCATTTAGTAACAAAACGAAGACGAGTACCCCATCTGCAGCCAGCTCCAGGACCAGAACAAGCCCACCAGACAGCAAGTGAAGAAATATGGATGTCAATAACTGATGAAATTGAATGGTCTTCTTGCCCAAGAAATGAGCCACCCTGCAGAGCTGTTACTGTGATAAGCCAGGGCCAACACGGCTGAAGTTACTCATGTGCAGGACATCAAGTCTTCATTTGAGCTTTTCATCCCAGATTCCATCCAGAAAATTATTCTGGATTGCAGTAATCTAGAAGGACGGTGTGTTTTTGGAGAGAGGTGGAAGGAGATGGACCAAATTTATCTAAGAACCCCAAAGGCCTACTTTGGGGTTCTTATCCTTGCAGGAGTTTTCAGGTCCAAAGGGGAATCCACCGAATCCCTGTGGGATTCAGAAACCGGCACGAACCTTTCCGTGCATCAGTGTCTCTGGAAAACTTCCACAAAATTTCCAGGATTATCCGTTTTGATAACCAAGACAACAGACCAGCTCGACGGCAGAGAGACAAGCTAGCTGCCATTAGGACAGTGTGGGATAAGTGGGTGCACCACCTCCCCCTGTTTTTTACCCTGGGCCTAATGTCACCATTGATGAGCAGCTGATCCCATTTAGTTGTGAAACATATTGCTTCACGTGTAAATGTGTTGTGTCTTTCCGCTCACTCCACTCGATTATAGCTGATTTATTTTTTTATAACATTTTATAAAAAAAAAAAAAAAACCCGAGAAGCACATTAATTCATAAATGTGATCTAACAAAGGTAAAGGGAAAAAATTAACCATGTTTGCTGTTCATATGTCTTGTAATTGGGATGAAGTAAACATCTGTTGAGTAATTTAACATAAAATTGTTTGATAGTGTTAATTTGGAAAGCCAAAACTCTAGCGGGTCCACCAGACCCATGAACACTGGCTGA
>NC_140533.1:30255675-30283175 GCF_057382185.1 Mchenga conophoros | reverse complement strand
AGTCCCAGATGAGGGCTCACTCAGCAGCCGCGGAGCAGAAGCCAGGGGGGGTTGCAGTGACGCGCCCGTGAGCTCCGCCGGCAGCCAGCCGTGCCAGAGTGACCGAGCCCCAGGCCGAGAGGCCGGGGGCACCCCACCTCCGAAGTGGCCCGAGCGAGCCCCAGGCTCCAGGCCCCGATAAGCGGCCGCCAAGGAGTGAGCCGGTGTGTACCTGGACGCCCATCCCCGGACACAAAGAACCACCAACGCACCGATGTCTGAGGGAGTCCGCCACCGGCAGGGGAAGTGGTGGTGGGGGGAGATAGGCCTCCAAACCTTGGAGGGCCTGAGATGTCCCCAGAGAGGTGGCGCCTGACACCCAACCTGACATATAGACACAGAAATACAGGCACACACAGATACAAACATCCATTCCCACCCTCATGCTCTCATATGCACTTACTCCACACTCAACCAACGTGGAGACAGACATAAAGAGACGCTGTACACACGATCACACTCCCCAAGCGTACTCTAAGCCCCGGGTCTAGGTACCCTTGCCCCTGGAGGGGGGGAACTGCACCCAGACCCAGGTGGTGTTACCCTTTTCCCTGCGGTGGGGGGAGGCAGACCGCCCCGACTCCACAGCAGCAGGGAGGCCCCACACTCCAGACCGCAGTCGGACGGCCAACTCCTCCTCCTAGCCCCCCCGCTCCAGCAGGTCGCAGAGAATGGGGGTGAGAGAAGACTCCAAACCTCCCTCCACCCGCTCATTGTAGTGTTGATGCATGTGTGTTCTAAGGTGCATTTAAAACCCAGGAGGGCTTGGAGCTACCTGCCAAGGAGCAGCAGGTAAGTGCATGGTCCCTCCTGCTAGCCCTCAATGTCTACGTGTATTTAACATTGAGAGGTGGGCAACGACGCCAGGGGTGAGGTGTACACCCTGATGGTAATTTGGACTCCGTGTATCGTGCCCACCCCCAAGATCCTATATGTATGTGTAATGAGAATGTGAGTAATGTGAATGTCTAAGTTGTGGGATAAAATTGAGGCAGAGGCAGCCAGAAGGGGACGGGGGGGTGGGGGGGGGTGGCCTCCTCTGCACCCTGGTGACACACCCCTACTCCAAGGTCCTGCATGTGTGGGTGGTTGTGGTGGAGCGGGAAGAGGGAGGCAGCTGGAGATGGGGAGGGAAGGAAGGGAGGGGCAAGTGACCCCTCCCTGGGGCCAGCTCCCCCGCTGACCCCAGTAATAATAATAATAATAATAATAATAATGGATTGGATTTATATAGCGCTTTTCTAGGCACTCAAAGCGCTTTACAATGCCACTATTCATTCACTCTCACATTCACACACTGGTGGAGGCAAGCTACGGTTGTAGCCACAGCTGCCCTGGGGCAGACTGACAGAAGCGAGGCTGCCATATCGTGCCATCGGCCCCTCTGGCCAACACCAGTAGGGTAAAGTGTCTTGCCCAAGGACACAACGACCAGGACAGAGAGCCCGGGGATCGAACCGGCGACCTTCCGGTTACAGATACGCTTCCCAACCCCCTGAGCCACGGTCGCCCCAGTAGGCACCCCCATACTCCGCGACCCACCAGGGAAAGGGGGCCCAGGCCCATCCAGACCGGGGCCCAGCGCAGCAGCGCCTCCCGGCCCCACAGAGCCCAGGACAGTCCACCCAACCCCACCACAGAGAAAACTGCACCCACCCCACCATCCACTCTTCTTCCAGACTACATAAGACAATAAACACCCAGGCTGAGATCTACCTCCACCTCTCCTGTATCTCCCCCTCCTGTAGAGAGAGCCCCTGAGGAGAGGAAAGCTCCTGCAAGATGTGACAATCTTCCCCACCAGTTGAAGAGCCCCCCAGGTGGCTCGATGCACCGGCGGCACCCTGCTCCAGGGCTGGGCCCCCATGCACCTACCCGCCCACAACCCTGGCAACACACCAACCAGGACCCAAGCCCCCGAGGCCTGGTCCGGGTCCCAGCCCAGAGACGGAGCGCCCCCAGAACCTCACGCCCATCCCGGACCCACCCAGGGGCAGCCAGGCTACCAGGTCAGTAACCCACATCCGTCAGCACAGACCCTCCCCTAGTCCCGCTGCATGCAGCCGCGAGGAAACAGTCACCTGAGAGCCAACAGAGCCCCTAACCGGACATGACCGCTACCCCGGGTTGAGCCCCCCCAGGAAAATGCCTCCTGGGGAACCCCCCGACGCCCTAAGCCTGTCCCTACCCCCACACCAATCACAACAGTGAAGGCGGGACCAAACTATGACCCCCCACCCCCACTAGGTGATGGAGCTGATCAAAGGAGCCCAGAGCAATTGATCTGATGTGGTGGCAGAGGCTGTATCAAGACTAATGTAATCTAATAGATAATTTCTATATTGGTTAGAATTAAGATTATTTTTATTTTTCCAGTTCATGAGGACTGTTTTCTTGGCTATGCATAGGGCAGTGAAAACCATATGGGCGATATTCTTTTCTGAAGTGACATTATCTAAGCTGCCCAACAAACACACTAAGGGGGAAGTTGGAATGTTACATTTCAGACACTTTGATAAGTCTTCACATATCTCGCGCCAAAACTTCTGAACTGGTGGACAGAACCAAAGAGCGTGGATATAATTGTCCGGTGAATTGGTTTGGCAGTGTGAGCAGTTGTTGGTAGACGTAAAGCCCATCTTGAACATCCGATGACCTGTATAGTGCACTCTATGTAATATTTTGTATTGAATTAATTGAAGACTGGGATTTCTAATTAGCTGAAAGGTTTTTAAGCAAATCTGAGACCAGAAGTTTAGGTCTAAGTTAACTGATAAATCCGCTTCCCATTTTGCAATAGGAAGTGATATTGATTCATCTGTTTTAGAAAGCATTCTGTATATTTTGGATAGTAATTTGGGGGGTTTTAAGAGTAAGAAATTGAACCACACTTGGTGGTGTTTGTAGTTCAACTTGACCCGGTTTAAATTTCTTTTTTACTATGGATTTAATTTGTTGATATTCTAAAAATCTTTTCTTGTTGATCCCATATTGTGTAACTAGTCCGTCAAATGAAATAAATTATGTTCCTTCTAGTATATGTTCTAAATATTTGATTCCTTTACCACTCCAATCTGAAAAGTTTATCATATTATTGTTTTGTAATATGTCAGGGTTGTTCCAGATAGGTGTACGTTTGCATGGGATTAATGAAGACGCTGTCAATTTTAGAAACTCCCACCATGCTGTCAGAGAAGAGCTGATGTTGATGCTTTTAAAGCATTCATGTCGTTGGATGTTTGAGCTGATAAATGGTAGGTCTGAGATCTCTAGATTATTGCAAAGTGCTTGTTCTACATCTAGCCAAGGTTCATCTAAGAGGGTGTGTTTTAGCCATCCTGAGATAAACTGAAGCCTGTTGGCTAAGAAGTAGTGTTGAAAGTTAGGCAGTTCTAGTCCTCCTTTATCCTTGGTCTTTTGTAGTGTTTTTAAGCTTATACGTGGGGGTTTATTTTTCCAAAGGAATTTGGACATACATGAATCTAGAGATCTGAACCAATCTTGTGGCGGTTTAGTTGGGATCACTGAGAATAAATAATTTATTTTTGGTAAGACCATCATTTTTATAGCGGCAACCCTTCCCATGAGTGATATGGGTAGACATTTCCATCTAGCCAGATCATCTTCTACCTTCTTTAAAAGTGGGATATGGTTTAATTTAGTTAGATCTGCAAGCTTGGGAGAAACATTAATACCTAAATATTTTATATTTCCCGATTGCAGTGGTGTAGAAGAGGAATTATGGAGGGAGCAATTAATCGGTAGAACTGTAGATCTTGACCAGTTAATTGAGTAATCTGATATTCTTGCAAAAGAGTTTATCAATTCAATCACCCCAGAGATATTGGTTTGTGAGTTTTGGGGAAAAAGCAACACATCATCCGCATAAAGGCTGATTTTATGTTCCACGTTCTTGCATTTTATGCCCTTAATTACTGAATTCTGTCTAATTGCTGCTGCTAGTGGTTCAATAAAAATTGCAAACAGTGAAGGGGAGAGTGGGCATCCCTGCCTGGTGCCCCTCAAGAGACAGAAGCTGGAGGATGTTTGGTCATTTGTTCTAACACAAGCTGTTGGGGAATTATATAATATTTTTAACCAGTTTATGAAAGAGGATCCAAAACCAAATTTGTGTAAAGTTGCAAATAGAAATTTCCAGTTAACTCTGTCAAATGCTTTTTCTGCGTCTAAAGAGAATATTGTAGTTTCTAGGTTTTTACTGTATGAGTAGTCTATCAAATTAAGTAATCTACGTGTATTTGTTGATGAGTCTACCTTTTACGAAACCAGTTTGGTCAGGATGAATTAAGAGGGGGGTTATTTTCTCCAGTCTCTTTGAGAGAGCTTTGCAGATTATTTTAAGGTCTACATTTATAAGGGATATTGGACGATAGCTTGAGGGATATACAGGGTCTTTGCCTGGTTTTAGCAGGAGATTAATGTTTGCAGAATTCATATTTGATGGAAGTCTGCCCTTTTCTTTAATTTCCAACAACGTTCTGTAGAAAACTGGTGCTAGAATCGACCAGAATTCTTTGTAGAATTCTGCAGGAAAGCCATCTGGACCTGGAGCCTTATTATTGGGCATACTTATCAGGGCTTCCTGGAGTTCACCTGGTGTCAGTGGTGAATCCAGTGCCATTGCTTGAGTGTCCAATAATTTTGGAAGAGTTATGTTGTCCAAAAACTGATCAATTTCTTTTTTAGATGGGTTTATTCGTGGTGAATACAACGTTTTATAGAAATCCCTGAAAATGTTGTTTATTTGTATCGGATCATATATTGTGTTCCCAGATGAATCTTGAACAGCACATATAGTTGTTTTTTCTTTATTTATTTTTAGCTGGTTTGCTAGAAATTGACCGGATTTATTACCATGTTCATAATTTTGTAGGCGTAGTCTTTGTACTAAGAATTTTGTTTTTTTATTAATTATCTCATTTAATTCTAGTTTAGTTTTGCGTATTTTGTTCAATGTTTCCTGATCTTGGTGGGACGCGTAGGCTTCTTCTAGGGATTTGATGGTTTTTTCTAATTCCTGAATATTTTTGTTTTCTTTTTTCTTTTTATGTGATGAGAAAGAAATTATTTTACCTCTCATCACAGCTTTCCCTGCTTCCCATAGAACAGAAGCTGATGTTTCGGGAGTGTCATTATAGTCCAAATATGAAGTCCACTCTTTTTTAAAGTATTTAATAAAGTCTTCATCTTTAAGTAGTGATATATTAAATCTCCAGTTTTTTCTTGGCGTAGTATTATTCTTGTGCATTAGTGTTAAAGATACAGGACCATGATCGCTGACAGCTATAGGGTGAATCTCAGTGTCTGAAATGTCACACAGCAGTGAGCTGCTGACCAAAAAATAATCCAGACGAGAGTAGGAGTGATGGACATGTGAGAAAGTACATTCCTTACTGGTGGGGTGAAGAGAGCGCCATGCATCGCAAAGACCAAAGTCGCTCATATACTGTTTGATTATATTTGTGGACTGCCAATTACGCTGAGTTCCCGCTGTATTGAGCCTATCCATGTCTTCATTTAGTCCAAGGTTGAGGTCACCTCCAAGAACAAGTGTGCCATCTAAGTGTTCAGAGAGTGCACTGAAAAAACCGTGAAAGAATGAGGGATCATCAACATTTGGACCATATACACTTGCAATACATAGCTTTTTATCACGTATAGATAGTTTAATGATTAAGAATCTGCCCTCTGGATCTATAACTGTATCGAGTACTGTGAAATTAATATTTTTATGTATTAAAATTGCTGCTCCCCTTTGTCTAGAATTATAACAAGCTGAGAACACATTAGGAAACTCAGGTGTTTTAAGTTCATTCGAACCTCTAATAATAATAATAATAATAATAAATTTTATTTATGAGCGCCTTTCAAATCACCCAAGGACACTTTACAATAGGATAAAACACTTAGTAAAACAATGGCAGAATAAGAACAATAAAATAAAGCACAAGATAAAATGAACAAACAGTGGATTCACAGTGAATATGCAGATTTGAACAGATGAGTTTTGAGTTGGGATTTAAACTGGGGGAGAGAACCAATATTTCTTATTTCAGGGGGCAGAGAGTTCCACAGCCTGGGAGCAGAGCAGCTGAAAGCTCTGCTTCCCACGGTGGTGAGGCGGAAGGAAGGTACAGTAAGCTGGACAGAAGAAGAAGAACGAAGTGAACGGGCAGAACAAGTGGTGGTTAACAGGTCAGAAAGGTAAGAAGGAGCGAGGTTATGAATGGCCTTGAAGGTGAGCAGAAGAAGTTTGAAAATTATCCGGAATTTCACAGGGAGCCAGTGGAGTTCCTGAAGAACAGGTGATGTGCTGGTAGGAGGGGTTCTGGTGATAATGCGAGCAGCAGAGTTCTGAACCAGTTGAAGCTTATGGAGGGATTTTTGGGGGAGACCATGCAGAAGAGAATTGCAGTAGTCAATACGGGAGGTAACAAGACTATGTACAAGAATGGACGTAGACTGGGTGGAAAGAGAAGGAAGCAATCTGTTAATGTTACGTAGATGGAAGTAGGCAGAACGGGTGAGGTTATTGATGTGTGATTTATAAGAAAGTGAACTGTCTAGGATGACACCAAGGCTCTTAACCTGAGGAGAAGGGAAAACTGTGGAGTTATCGATGGTGAGTGAGAAATGGTTTGCCTTCAAAAGGTTGGATTTGGTGCCAATAAGGAGGATCTCAGTTTTATCCTCCTTGAGCTTTAGAAAATTAGAGGTAAACCAGGATTTTAACTCGGATAGACATTCTGAAAGGGAAGAAGGTGGGAGGGAGGTCTGTGGGTCTCTTGTAAAAGGACAACATCTGCCTGTAGTTTTTTGAGTTGGTTAAATATTTTTAACCTCTTTACTCTGGAGCCAGCTCCATTTATATTCCATGTAATGAACCTCAGTGTACCCATAGATGTTTGTGTATAACTAGGGATGTATGCTGTGTGCGTCGCTTAGCCAGGTGGAGAGAATACGTCACTTGTTCATAAATAAAGAGAAGGAGAGAGAGAAAAAATGTGTGGCGAGATGCTCCCTGAGTCTGACTTTGTGTATGCATAGTTACTAATATGAGTAGTCTTGGCTTAAGTGTGTGTATCCTAAACGACTGTGTGCGCTGTCTGACTGATGTAAATGTGCTGCCGTTGAGCGCATGGTGCGTATGTGTCGAAATAAAGGATGTTTGTGGATGAGTGTCGAAGCAGGTGATCGAGGCAGTGAAAGGAATAAAGAAAGAAACCAAGGACAGGGGTGAGCAGCATAAAACCAAGAGAGGGAAAAGAGAGGAGGAAAAAAAACGAGAAGAAAAAAACAAAAACAAAACGTAAACATTCCACTTGGCCTCTGGCTAGTTTGGACCCGTCAAACCAGTCTAGGCCCTCTCAGACTGTACCAGGTTGTACCTCTATGATTGTCTAATGTTACGACTGCTTAAATATTTACAGTTATTTCCACACGTTTAACACGTCACAGTGGCCGTGTGACTGACAGACTAAGCATTGCTGTTCATGTAATAAATAATCAATTTTAATTGTTATTACCTGGAGTGAACGGAGCAGCTGAAGATGTGAGCAGGAGTCAGCGTGACTGAAATGGGCTCCAGTGTGTGCAGGATCATCTCCTCAGGTGTTTGAGCTCATCTTTAAGTTGGATATAACTGGTTATTTTCCCTTTTCTATGGCTAAGTTGCAGAATAAGGATGGACACTGATTCACTGCTGGAAGAAGAAGGATAGAAGATTTTATTCACCCATTGTTTCTGCCTCCAGCCATCCTCACACCTGCTGAGTAGTTTTTACCGCCTGAGCAAAACCAAAGTTCAAATCAAAGTAAAACTAAATTTAAACGTAATAACCATCGTTCCCTCCAGTCTCTAAATTCAGACGTTTCCTCCCTTTTATCCAAGTTGTGTGAATGCACAGCTCACAGTGTGTTTGTTACTTGGGATAAAACTGACGTTTGTTTCACAGAGTTAGAGATGAAATATACAGAAACTTACTGTGAAATGTAAGTTGTATTTTTTTTTTTTTTAAAGACAGATCAGTGAAGGAAGCTGGTATAGAGAGAGGGGGAGACCGGCCGGGACTCGAACCTGGGCTGGCTCACCACTCAACGCGCTGATCTAAACTAGCGTTTAGCTGTTTATAACTGTTTATTAATCTGAGCCACGACTGCTTCAGTAAAGGTGATGCGAACACATCAGTTCCTGGACGTTTCCTAAAATCAGCTGATTCAAGACGTTTCTGCAGGAAGTCGAGTGAGACGATCATCAAGAGGACGAAGACTCTGCATCAGCCTTCATCTCCAAAGCTTTCATTCAGCTGATTTACTCTGTGATGTCGTCACAACACACCACACTGAGGGCGTGTGTGTGTGTGTTCCTCACACACCTCCAACAGGTAAATTGGTGAGACTTTACCTCCAGCCCCTGCTCCCCTGCTCCTGCCCTGTGATTGGCTGAGCTCTGTTTAGACTGACACGTCTCCAGAGTGACAGATTGATGAGACAGATGCCTCCACACACACACACACTCACACACACGCTCACACACATCTTATTTACATGTTCAGGTCTGAATCCAGGGACAAACCGGTGTGAGCGGAAACAAAGACTCTGAGCTGGTCGGATATCAGCTGCAGACGTTCAGCTTCCTTCGTTTACGTTAACGTCAGGTCGCTTGTTGTTGTTGAGTTATGACGATGGACAGCTCGTCCCTGTGAAATCAGGAGAGGAAAGAGACGAGCAGATGTGTGACAACAGGAGAAAATGTCGGTTTGAGGTGAGCAACTCCCAACAGCAGTGAAGGATACAGCGGACACCTGAGGGGAAGGCGGACTCATTAGAGACTCACCTGCACTAATCTTGGAGGGTTAATATTTTTGTTGAAAGGAGCGAACTTCATGAAAGTTTATTTTATTGATGGATCTGTGGATCTTTATAACTTTTACTCTTGCAGGCCATAAAATTCATAGGGGAGACTCCAGCTGCTGCCACACTGCAGCATTTTCAGCAGCTGCTCGTGCTCACATCATCCATCTGAGTGAGATGGTGGGAGCAGACGTGGATGTAGATGTCTGAGATTAGCTCTGATGTGGAACGGAAACACATACAGCATCTTAATTTCCCACTGAAACACGTTGAAGGCGTTCGATATGAGAGACGCATGTTTTCCTGCATCAGAAGGCCCGAGTAGCTGCAGATCTGTGATAATGGGCTCAGCGCAGCATGTCTGAAGTGTTCTCTGTGATCTCTGTCATGTTTAATGAGGAAGTGTAACCCCGTTCTTTCTCTCCACCTGTGCAGGCGTGTCAGATCAAACGCGGTCTACATGCAAACCAAACAACCTGTGAAATGTCATCGCTCTCACACGCAGAGTGCCGGCGTTCGCGGCCCATCGCCGCTAATGAGCGGATGTTACGTGTTAATCCATCCAGGTGGAAAGTGTCTGACACTGAGTGTGTTAACCTGCTGTACGAGCAGGCGTTGCACTTCAGCCTGCTCTCTGATCCTCTTCACACTCTTCATCCCAACACCTGATGTACAACATCTGGCTCAGCCACATCTGGACCAGCACACGACGTCAGCAGCGACACAAGCAAACAGCTGGTGCCAGGAACAATGAACAAAAGGCTCCATGTCCTCACCTCGCTCTGACCGAAGCTGGTGTTTGATCCCAGTCATCCCAGAATGATGCTTCAAACTGAAAGAATCCAACAAGTCCACACTCACGTGTGCTAGCACACATCTCTGAACTAACTTTTAGGATCATGTCAGAGGTGGTCTACAAAAAGGGAAAAACCTGTAGCAGTGCCAGAAAACAGAGAGAGCGAGTAAAGAACCCAAACAACCAAGGGTGAACAAATCAGACCACACATGTGCAGAGTTGGGACCAGGAGTCTTCTGTCCTCCTGTTAACCCCCATAAAACACCATCAGAGCAAAAAACAACTTTTACATAAAAAATCACAAAGACAGAACAATACAGTAAATCAACAGCACCAAAGAGTAAAACAGTGAAATGTGGATTATTCAACATTACGTCTCTCTCTTCCAAGTCTCTGTTAGTACATGACTTAATAACTGATTAATAACCTTGCATATTGAAAGAGTAGTTGTCAAACAGCTAACAGATCATCTGCAGAGGTTTATTTGAAGAGTTTCAGTCAGGTTTCAGAGCTCATCACAGCACAGAAACAGCTTTAGTGAAGGTTACAAATGATCTTCTTATGGCCTCTGACAGTGGACTCATCTCTGTGCTTGTCCTGCTAGACCTCAGTGCAGCGTTCGATACTGTCGACCATAATATCCTATTAGAGCGATTAGAACATGCTGTAGGTATTACAGGTACTGCACTGCAGTGATTTGTATCATATCTATCTAATAGACTCCAGTTTGTGCATGTAAATGGAGAGTCCTCTTCACACACTGAGGTTAATTATGGAGTTCCACAGGGTTCAGTGCTAGGACCAATTCTGTTTACATTATACATGCTTCCCTTAGGCAGCATCATTAGAAGACATAGCATACATTTACACTGCTATGCAGATGACACCCAGCTCTATCTGTCCATGAAGCCAGATAACACACACCAATGAGTTAAACTGCAGGAATGTCTTAAAGACATAAAGACCTGGATGGCCGCTAACTTTCTGCTTCTTAATTCAGATCAAACTGAGGTTATTGTACTCGGCCCTGAAAAGCTTAGAAATATGGTATCTAAGCAGATTCTTACTCTGGATGGCATTACCTTGGCCTCCAGTAACGCTGTGAGGAACCTTGGAGTCATTTTTGACCAGGACATGTCCTTCAACGCACATATTAAACAAATATGTAAGACTGCTTTCTTCCATTTGTGCAACATCTCTAAAGTTAGAAATATCCTGTCTCAGAGTGATGCTGAAAAACTAGTTCATGCATTTATTACTTCCAGGCTGGACGACTGTAATTCATTATTATCAGGATGTCCTAAAAACTCCCTGAAAAGCCTTCAGTTAATCGAACATCAGAACCCTCTGAACATTAGAAATATCTCAATGTGGGTATCAAAGAAGAGGGGCCTGAAAACTGAAGGCTCTCCCTCCCATTCTACTTTTAAATACTCTAGGAACAACAAGTAGGCCTGCAGAGCGAGAGCGAAGTGCTCTAATAGGGTGATATGGTACTACAAGGTCATTAAGAGAAGATGGGGCCTGATTATTTAAGACCTTGTATGTGAGGAGCAGGATTTTGTTCAGAGGGTTCAGATGTTTGTGTTGACAGTTCCTGGTGGAGTCTCCTTGAATCCTCCTTGAAAGTTTTAGGATGCGTGTCAAACTCAAGGCCTGCGAGCCAAATGTGGCCCACCACATCATTTTATGTGTCCCATTAGAGCTTGTGCATGATTGTCTCAAAATAAGTGAACTGTATGTTGCTCAAAAAGCACACGTTGATCATAAATACATCTTGCACATTCACATGCCATTGCCCACGTCCTACACACCACTCTCAGCCATGTGGACAAGAAACAGGGTAACTATGTGCGAATGCTGTTTGTTGATTACAGTTCAGCGTTTAACACAATAGTGCCCTGCAGACTGTTCACAAAGCTGAGGGATCTGGGACTTAACAGCCGTCTGTGTGCATGGGTGTTGGACTTCCTCACTGGATGAACTCAGGTGGTGAGGGTGGGCAGGTGCTTCTCCAACAGCATCACCATCAACACAGGAGCACCTCAGGGATGTGTCCTCTCGCCACTGCTCTACTCCCTCTACACTTCAGACTGTGTGGCCACCCACGGCTCCAACACCATTGTGAAGTTTGCTGACGACACAGTGGTGTTGGGTGCCATCTCCAACAACGATGAGGCGGCCTACATGGATGAAGTGAAGAATCTGGCATCGTGGTGCCAGGACAACCACCTCCAGCTGAACGTCAGCAAGATCAAGGAGCTGGTGTATTTTTGTATTTATTTATTTATTGTCATTGTCAAGAACAATGAAATTGCGTTTGGGGCTTCCATACAACCCAAAAAAAAAGAAGAAAATAATAAATACCCCTTAAAACCCAAGTGTACATATTTAACCCAGTGTGACTCCAATGCAATAAGACAATCCTTAGCAATAATGTTCGTAGAAATTCAGACAAAGACCTGAGAAACATGACAAAATACAACAATGCAACCCATTCAATATTATTGTACTGTGAGATATGATATCAGATATGATAGTTATCTATTTAAGAAAGAGGGGGGGGGGCAGGAGGGGGAAGAGAATAAAGATATGATGCACCAATGCAGACCAGTTCATTGCTATTAAGAAGTTGGATATGGTTATTGTCCGTGAGAGGGGGGCAGAGAGTTCAGGAGCCTCACAGCCTGTGGATACAGGCTGTTGGCCAGTCTGGATGTTCTGGCCTGTATAGACCTGTACCTTCTCCCTGAGGGCAGCAGATGGAAAAGGTGGCGCGCAGGGTGATGTTGGTCCCGCAGGATACTGTGCACCCTCCTCAGACAGCGAGTGGGGAAGATATTACTGATCTCTGGCAGACTTGTTCCAATAATTCTGCCAGCTTCTTTCACCACCCGCTGGAGTGCTTGCTGATCGGTGGTGGTGGACTTCAGAAGGGGTCAGCATAGAGACTACAAGCCCATTATCATCAATGGAGCTCCAGTGGAGAGGGTGCAGTCCTTCAAGTATCTTGGTGTCCACATCTCCTCAGACCTGACATGGGCTGACCACATTCAGGTCCAGACCAAAAAGGCTAGGCAGCGCCTGTATCACCTACGACAACTGAGGAAGTTCAGGGTCTCTCCAAAGATCCTCAGGATCTTCTATACAGGCGCTGTGGAGAGCATCCTCACACAGAACATGACATTGTGGTTTGGGAACAGCGGTGTGAAGGACCAAAAAGCTCTCCAGAGAGTGATCTGTACAGCAGAGCGCTGCTGCAGGATTGCTCTCCCCCCGCTTCAGGACACCTACACCAGGAGATGCCGGACTAGTCAGATGTCTATTCATATTAATGTACAGAATTCACCTGCTTGCTGCTACTACTGCACATTCACCCAATGTATATATATATATATATATATATATATATGTATATATATATATATATGCAGCTGGATAGCGTAGTGGTTAGACTACACGCCTTTGGAACAGAGGAACAGAGGAACCCTACATCACCTGCTATCACCATTAACACAGGAGCACCACAGGGCTGCGTTCTCAGAGTCCAGCTCTTTTCACCCTATTCACACACCACTGCAAACCCATCCACTCCTCTTCTAACACCACAGTGAAGTTTGCTGATGACACTACAATAGTGGGAAGGATATCAGACAACAACGAGTCTCACTGCAGAGAGGACGTCCAACATCTAATCGGATGGTGTGGAAACAACGAGCTGGTTCTGAACACTGCCGAAACAAAGGAGATCGTTGTAGAGAGAGAAGAGCCAAGAAAACAACACGACCACCCCTCCACATACATGGTGAGGAAGTTGAGGGTGAATGACACTAAATTCCTGGGCCTACACATAACCAAAGATCTCTGCTAATGTACAAAGTCATTTACTGGGTATTAATGTTTGCACCAAACCACCACACTATAAATACTGTTATATTATGTTATAGTGTTTGCGCTCAAACTATCATATTGTAAATACTCTTTTATATATACATATATATATTTATATATATATATATATAGCAGCTGGATAGCGTAGTGGTTAGACTACACGCCTTTGGAACAGAGAATCGCAAGTTCGATTCCTGCCTGGGGCGTCTGTATCCAGTAAGGGTCCTAAGGCTAGACCTCCTATGCTAAGCAAGCCTACCGCAGACATGAGCGAGACAGATAAATATGAAGGCATGGACGTCGCCCGGATCAACAAGGTCCGCGTCAGGTGTTGAGGAACCAGGGCACCCTGACGAAAAGTGGGCTACTGGAACAAGAAGGCATCGGTGGGCAAGAGACGAAAACAGGGCGTTGTTGGAATGCTACTACGCAAGTAACCCCGGCGGAAGGGGCTACATGAATAGGATGAGGGACCTATGGATTCTTCGATACCCAACATCCACAATGACGGCGAAACAACTAGTAGCTCAGTGTTCCAACATTCGAAAGAGCCAGCCGCTTGAGGAGGTACACCAGAGAGATAGAAGGCAGGAGAATAAACCAGCTGTTCTCCACAGAACCAGCAAAGGTGTACTCTCAGTGGCAAGGGAACAATAAGAGAACAGCACCACCAAGGCTGGAGACGGAGCAATACTGGAAGAGCATATGGGAGAAGGACGCAACCCATAACGGCAATGCTCAGTGGCTAGTGGATCTGAGGGCAGACCACAGCGACCTCCCTGAACAGGGTCCAGTAACCATCACAGTGGCAGATATCCAAGAAAGGGTCTCCAGTATGAAGAGTTGGACAGCAACAGGGCCCGACATGGTTCACGCCTACTGGCTGAAGAAGCTGACTGCACTGCACGAGCGTCTGGCAGCACAAATGAACCAGCTGCTAGTTAACGAGAGACACCCGGAATGGCTAACCGAAGGCCGGACGGTCCTGATCCCCAAGGACCCCAAGAAGGGAGCGGTCCCCTCCAACTACCGACCAATAACCTGCCTCAGTACTACATGGAAGCTCCTGTCAGGCATCATATCGGCTAAGATGAACAGGCACATGGGTCAATACATGAGCGGGACACAGAAAGGAATTGGCAAGAATACCAGAGGCGCAAAACACCAGCTACTGGTAGACAGAACAATCAGCCGAGACTGCAAGACCAGACTGACCAACCTGTGCACTGCCTGGATTGATTACAAGAAGGCCTATGACTCAATGCCCCACAGCTGGATACTGGAATGCCTAGAATTGTACAAGATCAATGGGACCCTAAGAGCCTTCATCAGGAACTCAATGGGGATGTGGCGTACAACACTAGAGGCCAACTCCAAGCCCATAGCACAAGTCACCATCAAGTGCGGGATCTACCAAGGAGATGCTCTGTCCCCACTGCTGTTCTGCATAGGCCTGAACCCCCTCAGTGAGATCATTAACAAGACTGGCTACGGATACCGACTACGGAACGGAGCAGTTGTCAGCCACCTCCTGTACATGGATGACATCAAGCTGTATGCCAAGAGTGAACGAGACATCGATTCACTGATCCACACCACCAGGATATACAGCAATGACATTGGAATGTCGTTCGGACTGGAGAAGTGTAGTCGGATGGTAACAAAGAGAGGGAAGGTAGTCAGAACTGAGGGGATTGAACTACCAGAAGGCAACATTGCAGACATAGAGGACAGTTACAAGTACTTGGGGATCCCACAGGCGAATGGGAACCATGAAGAGGCCGCTAGAAAAGCTGCAACCACCAAGTACCTGCAGAGGGTCAGGCAAGTCCTGAGGAGTCAGCTGAATGGTAAGAACAAGATCCGGGCCATCAACACGTACGCCCTGCCCGTGATCAGGTACCCTGCTGGGGTAATAGGCTGGCCAAAGGAGGAGATAGAAGCCACTGACATAAAGACAAGAAAGCTCCTTACCATGCATGGAGGGTTTCACCCCAAGTCCAGCACCCTGAGGCTGTACGCTAAGCGGAAGGAAGGGGGCCGGGGACTGGTGAGTGTCAGCACCACAGTTCAGGATGAGACAACGAACATCCAAGAATACATTGGGAAGATGGCCCCAACTGACCGAGTGCTCAGTGAATACCTCAGGCAGCAGAAACCCAAGAAAGAGGAGGGAGACGAGGAACCATCATGGAAGGACAGGCCCCTGCACGGTGTGTACCACCGGCAGATAGAGGAGGTGGCTGATATCCAGAAATCCTACCAGTGGCTGGACAAAGCTGGACTGAAAGACAGCACAGAGGCACTAATCATGGCAGCACAAGAACAAGCTCTGAGCACAAGATCCATAGAGGCTGGGGTCTATCACACCAGGCAAGACCCCAGGTGCAGGCTGTGTAAAGATGCCCCAGAGACAATCCAGCACATAACAGCAGGGTGCAAGATGCTAGCAGGCAAGGCATACATGGAACGCCATAACCAAGTGGCCGGCATAGTGTACAGGAACATCTGTGCCGAGTATAACCTGGAAGTCCCGAGGTCAAAATGGGAGATGCCCCCAAGGGTGGTGGAGAATGACCGAGCTAAGATCCTGTGGGACTTCCAGATACAGACGGACAAAATGGTGGTGGCTAACCAACCGGACATAGTGGTGGTAGACAAACAGAAGAAGACGGCCGTAGTGATCGATGTAGCGGTTCCCAATGACAGCAATATCAGGAAGAAGGAACACGAGAAGCTGGAGAAATACCAAGGGCTCAGAGAAGAGCTCGAGAGGATGTGGAGGGTGAAGGTAACGGTGGTCCCCGTGGTAATCGGAGCACTAGGTGCGGTGACTCCCAAGCTAGGCGAGTGGCTCCAGCAGATCCCGGGAACAACATCGGAGATCTCTGTCCAGAAGAGCGCAGTCCTGGGAACAGCTAAGATACTGCGCAGGACCCTCAAGCTCCCAGGCCTCTGGTAGAGGACCCGAGCTTGAAGGATAAACCGCCCGCAGGGGCGTGCTGGGTATATATATATATATATATAATGTTTTTCCTCTACACCCCCCCCCCCCCCCCCCCCCAATTTTTTTTTTTTTTTTTGCACATGTCGAGGAGCGTGTCAGGCTACATTTCACTGTGTGTTATACTTGTATAACTATGCATGTGACAAATAAAGAACCTTGAACCTTGAACCTTGAAATTATCATCCACCAAGGTGACGCAGCTCACCAGTAGTGATGATCAAATTGCACAAGTGGAAATTATGCAGTGCTTTTTTTTGCTGTTCTAGGCTGGCTACCAAACTGAGATGGTTAATACTACGTTTGATCTTCTCTGCCTTTAAAGCGCAGCAATCTGGTTTTGACGTCTTTACCAATCCTTTCACGGCCGATGTCTGCAGTGCACCTCAGCACCTTCAGATGGAGTGACAGGATGCTTCAATCAAGGACTCTTAGCGTCTACTGCCTGCTGGGTTGATGCCACAGCTCCGCCTTCATGCAGATCGTTTTCTGTCCATGTTTGGGACATGGACAGAAAACGATCTCTCCTGATAGGTGTTTCCAGTTATGAATGCAAACAAGACGAAGCGCAGATCACGCATCACCGATGACAGCCTCCACGCTGTGCTGGGACCTGAAAGCAGACACTGACAACCTGACCAGGTGACTTATGAGTGTCATTTGGTCTTTAATGTTGATGTTGGGCATTTGCTCTCTCATGAAGCGTCAGTGAGGTGAGAGAAAAAGATAAATAGATAGGTAAAGCTGTGACATAATCAGTGAACATATTGTTTTAGAGGACTCTAACACAGGGGGGTCAAACTGAAATGAGCTGTGGGCCACTGCTGGTTCTGTCGTCTCATTGGACGGCCTTTAGTGTTCAAGTAGTACAAAACAAATAAACACCCACAAATATTTTCAAAACTGTTTGGTTTGTTTGCTTAAATGTCAAATATTATATAGGAAGACAGAACTGCAAACGTGAACACAGACTGAATCCTTTTATTGAACGACCAAATAAACACGTTGGTCCTCTCCGTCTGTGCAGACACGTGACAGCACTTCTGCTGTCGTTGTGTTCATATTTAACTAAATCGAACTGCAGACATAAGTGTACACATTAGCTTTTGAACTAACACAGCCGTCCCTTAGCATGTTTGTGCTATCTGCTCATGTTACCTTCGTGTTCAGTCATTTTTGGCTTTCTAAAGAACCTATTTTAAAGAACAAGAAGCCCTCAGGTGTGCGCACTTCCTGTGAGCTCTGCCCTGATTGGCTGCTGAAGAGCTTGACAGCTGGGCGGCGTAAACAGTTGGAGCATCAGCATGAACGTTTCGTGTGGCGAGTGAATCTAAATGCGCCCAGACGTGCGATGAAACATTAACACGTGTCATCAGAGCGGCTGTCACATGTTCAACAAACATGGTCGCTCTGACATCACAATACACCATTACTGACACACACTGCTGCATTATTAACACACACACACACACACACACACACACACACACACACACACACACTCACACACACACACACACACACACACATGGTGCAGGCTTTCAGAAGCACTCCATCATAATTTATCCTGAATAAAATATTCATTTGCTTTTAATATTTATTCTGGCTTTTAGGAGACGGCCTCTCTGCCCACCCACCCGCCCACACACACACACACACACACACACACACACACACACACACACACACACACACACACACACACAGTGATGCTTATTTTAAGAATTAAAAAATGACAAAATAAAAATGTTCATCTTGACACTGTTTAACATTTAACTCAAAGTGACAAGAAAAAGTTGCCTCAGTGTGTGTGTGTGCATGTGTGTGTGTGTGTGTGTGTGTGTGTGTGTGTGTGCATGTGTGTGCATGTGTGTGCATGTGTGTGTGTGTGCATGTGTGTGTGTGTGTGTGCATGTGTGTGTGTGTGTGTGCATGTGTGTGTGTGTGCATGTGTGTGTGTGTGTGTGTGTGTTCAGTATTCCACTTCCTGGCAGCTCTTACTGTGTTTAGTTAAAGAAACATGACATTTTTACAGATGAACATTTAGAAAATTGATTCGCTCTCATCTCTTCTCTAAATATACGAGCGTGATGAATATTTCAGTGCTGATTTAGACGTCGGGGATTTTCTCTTTTTAATATTAGAACAGAGTAAATTTGTCCTTAGCTGCTGCTGAAAGCCTCGTGAAGCTCACTGACATGTTTCCTCAGCACTGGACTAAACTCTCAGTCAGACTTTATGCGCAGGTATTCCCAGCAGCACAGACTGGAAACATGATTATCGGATATCTGCAGAACAGCAACAACACAAAGAAATTATGTTTCCCCTGAAAATGAGGCCCGAGACTGCCGCGCTGGCAGCACTCCCTGCAGACCGCAGACACACTTATTAAATATTCCTGTGGTCATGGAGAGGAGACGTGGGAGTGGACACACTCAGGATGAAGATTAAAGAAAACAAACACTCCAAACAAATCAAATAACGTTTCATGGCACGAAGCAACAGAATGAAACCAAAGTCTGCAAATTAAGACTGTTTCAGCATGTTTTATTCCACACTTACCGTCACCTGCCGTCAAGCACCCAGACAGAAACCTTTGTTTCATAGTGAAACTCTGACATAAGGTTAGGTTTTTATTTGCATTCATTCTCGCAGATGCATCGATACTGTTGTGCTGCAGGTCTTTGTCTCCCGTTTCACTGAATTCAACTTCAAATAAACTAATATGAAGCAGCGGGAATGAGGATCAGCACCTCCAAATCTGAGGCCATGGTTCTCAGCCGGAAAAGGGTGGAGTGCCCACTCCGGGTCGGGGATGAGTTCCTGCCCCAAGTGGAGGAGTTCAAGTATCTCGGGGTCTTGTTCGCGAGTGATGGGAGAAGGGAGCCGGAGATCGACAGACGGATTGGGGCTGCAGCTGCAGTAATATCTGCAGCTGCAGTAATATCTGCAGCTGCAGTAATATCTGCTCTGTTCACGTGCAGCTCAGAGTTTAAGCCCAGTGCAGCTCACAGGGTGCTCAACACCAAATATCTGGCGTGTACAGAGAAGAATTGCTCTGAGTGTGGATGTGAAGCTTTTCACAGCGGACTGTTAATGGCTGAGCTCGTGCTGTGGACGGATAATCTGAGCGTCTTCTTCTTTCTGTATGATGGTGTTTGTCTCAATATGAACTTTACTGAGAACAGTTTATCTCTCCCCCCAGCTTCCCGTGCTCATGTGTTCATATCACAGAGTAACTGGCTCGATTGACTGAGCTCGCCCAGTTTCAGCTACCATCCAAACTTTGCTGCTGTTTAGTTAAATCCAAAGTTGGGACAGAGCTGTATAGTTTTTACATTCACCTGCCCTCCTGCCTCCTAAGGATGATAAATTAACTGACCTGCGTTTTTTGTCTTTAGTTAACATTTGGCCTTACCAGAGATCTGCCTGGCAACCAATTATTTCATCAGCCTGGCATTTAAGTGGTCACATGACTAGGGGCCTGCAGAGCAGCAGCAGCAGACAGAGGCAGTAATTATGAGGCGTGAGTGTGAGCTAACCACAAGGGGAAAGTCAACTCAATGTTCAGCAGCTTGTTAAAAGGTTTCTGAATCAGTTAATAAGCTAAAAGATGTTTTCTGCACAAAATGTCACACAGAGAAGAATTAAAGGAAGACAAAGGTGAGAAGAAAAAAAGGAAATTAAGCTCAAATTAAATCATGAAAAAGGACGAAAAGCAGTATTACATCAAAAGTCCTCCAGGCTGTGCAAAATAAGCTGAAATCAGATCCAGAGAGGGATGAAGCAGACCCAGCAAACATGGCTGAAACACTGATGTTATCACCACGCTAAATGAGATGCTTCATCCAAAACAGATGGACCAGCGGTGGTGCCGTTTCCACATAGTCAAACTATCTCTTACAAATCAAGAACATTAATTGCATGTGTTGCTTTCACAAGTCTCAATGCTTGTTTTTAGAGCACTTTTCATGACTATAACGACCACTCTAAGCACATTTACCACAGGACTTTCATATCATGCGTCTACCTCACACAAACTAACCCAAGATGCATGTTTGGACTGTTCAGCTGGGGGCAGAAACGGGACTGAAGCAAAAGTATTTAGTATTTAGTATTTATTTATTTATTGTCATTGTCAAGAACAATGAAATTGCGTTTGGGGCTTCCATACAACCCAAAAAAAGAGATTATGTTTAAGCAGAAATTTGGAAAGGCTCAGATGTTCAGTAATGACTTTCAGCAGATGTTCAAGAAGGCTCTTTGGCAGATGTTCAGTGATGACTTTCACTTTCAGCAGCTGTTCAAGAAGGATCTCCAACAGATGTTCATTAATGACTTTCAGCAGATGTTCAAGAAGATGCAGATGTTCAGTAATGACTTTCACTTTCAGCAGCTGTTCAAGAAGGATCTCCAACAGATGTTCATTAATGACTTTCAGCAGATGTTCAAGAAGATGCAGATGTTCAGTAATGACTTTCACTTTCAGCAGATGTTCAAGAAGGCTCTTTGGCAGATGTTCAGTAATGACTTTCAGCAGATGTTCAAGAAGATGCAGATGTTCAGTAATGACTTTCACTTTCAGCAGATGGTCAAGAAGGCTCTTTGGCAGATGTTCAGTGATGACTTTCACTTTCAGCAGCTGTTCAAGAAGGATCTCCAACAGATGTTCATTAATGACTTTCAGCAGATGTTCAAGAAGATGCAGATGTTCAGTAATGACTTTCACTTTCAGCAGATGTTCAAGAAGGCTCTTTGGCAGATGTTCAGTAATGACTTTCAGCAGATGTTCAAGAAGATGCAGATGTTCAGTAATGACTTTCACTTTCAGCAGATGTTCAAGAAGGCTCTTTGGCAGATGTTCAGTAATGACTTTCAGCAGATGTTCAAGAAGGATCTCCAACAGATGTTCATTAATGACTTTCAGCAGATGTTCAAGAAGATGCAGATGTTCAGTAATGACATTCACTTTCAGCAGATGTTCAAGAAGGCTCTTTGGCAGATGTTCAGTAATGACTTTCAGCAGATGGTCAAGAAGGCTCTCCGGCAGATGTTCAGTGATGACTTTCACTTTCAGCAGCTGTTCAAGAAGGATCTCCAACAGATGTTCATTAATGACTTTCAGCAGATGATCAAGAAGGATCTCCAACAGATGTTCAAGAAGATGCAGATGTTCAGTAATGACTTTCACTTTCAGCAGATGATCAAGAAGGCTCTTTGGCAGATGTTCAGTAATGACTTTCAGCAGATGATCAAGAAGGCTCTCCGGAAGATGTTCAGTAATGACTTTCAGCAGATGTTCAACAATGACTTTCAGCAGCTGTTCAAGAAGGATCTCCAACAGATGTTCATTAATGACTTTCAGCAGATGTTCAAGAAGGATCTCCAACAGATGTTCATTAATGACTTTCAGCAGATGTTCAAGAAGGATCTCCAACAGATGTTCATTAATGACTTTCAGCAGATGTTCAAGAAGGATCTCCAACAGATGTTCATTAATGACTTTCAGCAGATGTTCAAGAAGGCTCTCCGGCTGATGTTCGGTAATGACTTTCAGCAGGTGTTCAAGAAGGATCTCGGGAAGATGTTCAGTAATAACCTTCAGCAGATGTTCAAAAAGGCTCTCTGGCAGATGTTCAGTAATGAGTTTCAGCAGGTGTTCAAGAAGCCTCTCCAACAGATGTTCATTAATGACTTTCAGCAGATGTTCAAGAAGGATCTCCAACAGATGTTCATTAATGACTTTCAGCAGATGTTCAAGAAGGCTCTCCAGCTGATGTTCATTAATGACTTTCAGCAGATGTTCAAAACGACTCTCTGGCAGATGTTCTTTAATGAGTTTCAGCAGGTGTTCAAGAAGGCTCTCCGGCAGATGTTCATTAATAACCTTCAGCAGATGTTGAAAAAGGCTCTCTGGTAGATGTTCAGTAATGAGTTTCAGCAGGTGTTCAAGAAGCCTCTCTGGTAGATGTTCATTAATGACTTTCAGCAGATGTTCAAGAAGATGCAGATGTTCACTAATGACTTTCACTTTCAGCAGATATTCAAGAAGGCTCTCCAGCAGATGTTCATGGAGGATCTCTGGTAGATGTTCAGTAATGACCTTCAGCAGATGTTCAAGAAGGCTCTCCGGCAGATGTTCAGTAATGACCTTCAGCAGATGTTCAAAAAGGCTCTCCGGCAGATGTTCTTTAATGAGTTTCAGCAGATGTTCAAGAAGGCTCTCCGGCAGATGTTCAGTAATGAGCTTCAGCAGATGTTCAAAAAGGCTCTGGCAGATGTTCAGTAATGACCTTCAGCAGATGTTCAAAAAGGCTCTGCGGCAGATGTTCTTTAATGAGTTTCAGCAGATGTTCAAGAAAGCTCTCCGGCAGATGTTCAGTAATAACCTTCAGCAGATGTTCAAAAAGGCTCTCCGGCAGATGTTCAGTAATGACTTTCAGCAGATGTTCAAGAAGGCTCTGCGGCAGATGTTCAGTAATGACTTTCAGCAGATGTTCAAGAAGGCTCTCCGGCAGATGTTCAGTAATGAGCTTCAGCAGATGTTCAAAAAGGCTCTGGCAGATGTTCAGTAATGACCTTCAGCAGATGTTCAAAAAGGCTCTCCGGCAGATGTTCAGTAATAACCTTCAGCAGATGTTCAAAAAGGCTCTCTGGCAGATGTTCAGTAATGACCTTCAGCAGATGTTTAAGGAGGATCTAAAACAAACAGGACTTCACTGAGGAGCTTTTGTCCACACATTCATAAGCCAACATCTACAAACTTCCACCTACACACCTGCATGTATGAATACATCCATAATGTAAGAGTTAAATAGAAAAGCAGGGAAGTGTGCGCTGTGGGGGTCACTGTAAGTCAAGTAAAGGTGTATGTGTGAGAAATCTTCTTCATTAGAGTTATAAAAGAGAAATATGAAAATACATAAATATTAAACATTCATCAGATTTAAAAACAGTTTTACAGACCTTAGTTAATGCTACAATAAAATGTACTGAACATAACACATAAACACCCCACAGGAATCTGGTCATACTTATTCACTTCAAGGTTGGCACGACCCTTTAAAATCTGCTGGTACACCCACAAGTTAATTATTCAGCAATAAACATCCAACAAAATCAATATTTCCTTACAAATGGTGAACTCTGGAGTGCAGCCATCACCCCAACAGTCAAGCAATTCAACCTCAAACATAAAGAGGTTCATGGATCACCTGTGCTTCATAAACTAAAGAAAAACTCACAGCTTGCTTGACTGAACTCTGCCTCAGTCCACAAAAGTAAAACCATCAACAGCAGGGATCAGTTTTTACTGGTTCATAGTAAACTGGTAAAAATGATGGTTGAGGGCTAGAAAATGCCCCTTCCCCACATTAATGCTGCACGCTGCATGCTGAACACCTACCGACAGATGCAAAGGGGTCCTTTACAGATGGTCCTCTGGTGCACCCAGTCCTAGACTTTATTAATGCCCCTACATGCTCCATAGAAATTCTCAAAAATTCATCTTTTCAGACAGATATTTTTTTGTGTGGAACATCATCCTACTTTCACGGCTGTAGAAGGGCTGTATAAGGTCTAAAACAGACGTTTGTCTCTGGTCAAATTTAGTGAAACTCGTCCCCATATTGCAGCTAAATAAAGACTGTCACTCGGTAACAAGGTTCAGCCCATAAATTAATGTTCATGGACCTCTGTACCTTGTGGATTGACACAGTCTTACAGCAGTCTGTAAGATAGTCATGTAATCGATCAGTTCCTGGACATGAATCCTGAACAGAATGCTCAATTTATGAGACGTCTGCGGGCTTGGCCAAGCAGCATTATTTTATCCTCCGGGGATGAGAACAGAAAGTGGGTGGGGACAGGTGCATCTGCTCCCTCAGACCACGCCCCACAGGTCAGATGTATCTGGTTGGTTCTGGACTAGAAAACTCTTTGACAGATACCCTAAATATAAAAAGGCAGTTGGTCTGAGTTTAGTCTGATTTGGTACAAATTCAACCACATACATTGGGAAGCTTATCTTGTAACCAGAAGGTCACCGGTTCGATCCCCAGCTCTGTCTGTCCTGGTCGTTGTGTCCCTGGGCAAGACACTTCACCTACTGGCTACTGGTGATGGCCAGAGGGGCCGATGGCGCGATATGGCAGCCTCGCTTCTGTCAGTCTGCTGTGGCTACAACTGTGGTTTGCCTCCACCAGTGTGTGAATGTGAGAGTGAATGAATAGTGGAATTGAAAAGCGCTTTATGAATGCAATCCATTATCAAAACAACCCCATACAGTCTCAACACCCATCCTTCACCTTTTCAGATCAGTTTTAACATCAGTGTCATACCTTTGTCATCTCGTTAAACGCGTTTGGAGGGCGTTTCTTCTGTTTTCACGTCTGTACTGGACTAAATGTGCACACATATTTGGACTAAATGAAGTCCAGTAAGGAAACATCCGAGCTGCTTCCTGATTGGTGGTTCATCTCTGCCCGTCATCCTCTGGACTCAAAGTTCTTCACCAGTGAGCATGCTCTCTCAAATCCTCCTCCTCTTCCTCACCTCCTGACACATGATTACACTGCTACTGATGGTGTTGCCATGGTGATAATTAACACTAATCACCAGAGGATTGTTGTCACCATGGCAACAGTGGGAGCAGCAGAGGTGATGCGGGGGGGCATTTAAAGACAGTGGTCACCAGGGAGAGAGGAAGAGGGAGGAGGTGTTTAATATTCAGAGAATTAACTGCAGCAGGAAATGAAAGCGATGAAGAGGAGGGTTTGTTATTGTTCTTAAAGCATCATAAACAGAAACCGCACTGAGGATTTCTGCAGTCTGTGAAACGCTTTCTATGCCTTCCCTCCATCAGCCCGAACATTTAAAGCAACATATTTATAAATCCCGCGTCACTTCAGAGGCCCTCATCCCCTCCAGGACTCCTCACAAACTCCTGATGTTTCAGATCTGATTCGGCTCATTGTGAAATAATCCGTCCACCTCATGGAAACAGGATCTTCTCTGGAGCACAGCCTCCACATCGAGGTGGAAAGCTCAAACAGCACTAGGAGGCAGGTCCTCTTCGCTTCTTTGTTGAACACATATTAATAGCCCTGCCTCAGAAGCCCGTTTAAGCAGAAATAACTTCCTGTAGGCGTTTTGCATAATGGTCCATCTCCTGCTAATTATTCCACAAAGCTTCCACGTCTGCTTTGAACCTTTCCTCGGTGGATCAGCTGTGAGCTTGCACAAACTCTTTGATGAGATGCAGAGTTCATAAACTCTCAGGACTGACGCACTTTGCTCTGATCGCTTAGGTCTGACGATTCTCTTCATCATAATCATCATTAGCAGATGTTTCCCACAGGTTTAGATTCTGTTGGGGTCAGAGCATGAACATGTGCTCCACATTAGTGAATAATTACAGTTTCTGTTTCTCCTGTGCAGTCTGCCATCAGTGGATGTTTTATGCTCTTCTGTTTCCCGAGGTGTTAATTATTGCCAAACTACCATCTTTGCCGAACCCTCGCAGACTGAAATGAAAGTAAAGAGCAAAACAGAAAGGTCCCAGCAGGGACCACAGGCCACAGGCTGGTCCACAGGTGGACCATGGGCTGATGAACCTGCAGACCCTCTAGCCTCTGGATTTGATGGTCGCTCCAACGGCATGGGAACCCAGACAGCACCATTACCCATAGGGGAGCCGGTACCTGTCTTCGAATGCCATCAGGTGAGATCCACGCTCAGGAGGATCAATGTTAACAAAGCAGCAGGACCAGACATGGTTCCAGGACACATGCTGAAGTCATGTGCCCACCAACTGGCGGGGTGTTCACCAACATCTTCAATCTGTCTCTGCAGCAGGCTGCAGTCCCAACATGCCTCAAACCAACTACCATTATTCCTGTGCCCAAAAGACAGTCAGTAAAATGTCTGAATGACCATCGCCCGGTCGCTCTGACACCAATTATCAGGAAGTGTTTTGAGAGACTCGTTCTTTCACACATCAAGGCCAACATCCCTGCTGACCTGGACAGCCTACAGTTTGCTTACTGCAGGAACAGATCAACAGAGGATGCTGACTCAATCACACTTGACACCAGCCTGACTCATCTGGAGCATCCCAATACATGTGTTAGGATGCTATTTGTAGACTTCAGCTCGGCATTTAACACCATTGTGCCAAACAAACAAGCTGAATGACCTGGGACTAACCACCACACTTTGCTCATGGATGTTTGATCTCCTCACAAACAGGCTACAAAAGGTCAGGGTGGGCAACCCTACATCACCTGCTATCACCATTAACACAGGAGCACCACAGGGCTGCGTTCTCAGAGTCCAGCTCTTTTCACCCTATTCACACACCACTGCAAACCCATCCACTCCTCTTCTAACACCACAGTGAAGTTTGCTGATGACACTACAATAGTGGGAAGGATATCAGACAACAACGAGTCTCACTGCAGAGAGGACGTCCAACATCTAATCGGATGGTGTGGAAACAACGAGCTGGTTCTGAACACTGCCGAAACAAAGGAGATCGTTGTAGAGAGAGAAGAGCCAAGAAAACAACACGACCACCCCTCCACATACATGGTGAGGAAGTTGAGGGTGAATGACACTAAATTCCTGGGCCTACACATAACCAAAGATCTCTGCTAATGTACAAAGTCATTTACTGGGTATTAATGTTTGCACCAAACCACCACACTATAAATACTGTTATATTATGTTATAGTGTTTGCGCTCAAACTATCATATTGTAAATACTCTTTTATATATACATATATATATTTATATATATATATATATAGCAGCTGGATAGCGTAGTGGTTAGACTACACGCCTTTGGAACAGAGAATCGCAAGTTCGATTCCTGCCTGGGGCGTCTGTATCCAGTAAG
>NC_140533.1:30235675-30250675 GCF_057382185.1 Mchenga conophoros | reverse complement strand
AGACAGCCCAACAAGAAACAGCCAGAAAAAACAGAAAACAACCCGACCAGGGCGGGCGGCGGGGGCCCAGGAAGGAGGGCTCGAAGCAAAACAAAACCGGAGCACCAGAAGGCCAAAAGACAAAAACCAAAAACGAGCCCAAAACCAAAAGAAACGAAGCACACCAAAACACAGGAAAAAACAGAGTCCAAAACAGAAGAGTTCAGGGGGCCGACAGCACAGGAGTCCAAAACAGTTCGGGGGGGCCGACCGTGCGGACGGCAACGGCGGCGACGTGGATACAGTTCGGGAGGCCGGCCGTGCGGACGGCAACGGCGGCCACTCGGGCGATGGCGGTCCGGGGGCCGGCCGTGCGGAAGGCAGCGGCGGCCACTCGGGCGATGGCGGTCCGGGGGCCGGCCGCGCGGAAGGCAGCGGCGGCGCCCAAGTGTCAGGCGCACCGGCCGAGGCTTGGAGGGCACAGGACCAGGCGTAACAGAAGCACAGGCTGGACCAGGCGTAACAGAAGCACAGGCGGATGCAGCTGGACCAGGCGTAGCAGAAGCAGAGGCCGCAGGACCAGACGAGGACGAAGACTCGGATGAGGCCGCAGGACCAGACGAGGACGAAGACTCGGATGAGGCCGCAGGACCAGACGAGGACGAAGACTCGGCTGCAGCTGGCGATGGCTCTGAGGCTGCAGCTGGCGATGGCTCTGAGGCTGCAGCTGGCGATGGCTCTGAGGCTGCAGCTGGCGATGGCTCTGAGGCTGCAGCTGGCGATGGCTCTGAGGCTGCAGCTGGCGATGGCTCTGAGGCTGCAGCAGACGAAGGCTCTGAGGCTGCAGCAGACGAAGGCTCTGAGGCTGCAGCAGACGAAGGCTCTGAGGCTGCAGCAGACGAAGCACGGGCTGGAGCTGCAGCTGACGAAGCACAGGCTGGAGCTGGCGTAGCAGATGGTGGCTGGATGGGCTCCTCGGGCCCTCCAGCTGATGTGGCATGGTGCTGGTGCGGTTCTCCTGAACCCCCAGCTGACGAGGAAGGTTGCTGAACGGGCCCCTCGGACCCTCCAGCGGAGACAGGAGGCTGAACGGGCCCCTCGGACCCTCCAGCCGACGAGGCATGAGGCTGGTGTGGTTCTCCGGAACCACCAGCTGACGAGGAAGGCTGCTGGACGGGCTCCTCGGGCCCCCCAGCTGAAACAGGAGACAAAGGCCGGAGCGGTCCCTCGGACCCTCCAGCGGAAACAGGAAACAAAGGCCGGAGCGGTCCGTCGGACCCTCCAGCGGAGACAAGAGACAAAGGCCGGAGCAGTCCCTCGGGTGGTTGCTTAAACTCCAGGGGTCCAGAATCAGCTGAGGACTGGGACCTAGCCTCTGGGGAAGCCCTGGAGCGGCAAACTGTGCCAAAGGCGGCTGAACTACAAAAAGCACCTTGAGGTAAAATTATACTTTCTCCCTGCATGGAGTGAGTATGTGAGACCACTATTACTGGAGCCAGAGTTACGGGTAGCGGGGGCACTGGAGCTACTGGGGCCTGCGCTACAGGCGGCACTGGAGCTACTGGGGCCTGCGCTACAGGCGGCACTGGAGCTACTGGGGCCTGCGCTACAGGCGGCACTGGAGCTACTGGGGCCTGCGCTACAGGCGGCACTGGAGACTGAGCTGAGGGTGGCACTGGAGACTGAGCTGAGGGTGGCACTGGAGACTGAGCTGAGGGTGGCACTGGAGACTGAGCTGAGGGTGGCACTGGAGACGGAGGAGCTAACTGGGCTGAGAGTGGCTGCGCGGGAGCTAACTGGGCTGAGAGTGGCTGCGGGGGAGGTGATATGCTGTTCACAAAGTCATCTGCCGCACAGAACACCGCCCCTGAATGAACAGTCATACAGTCCGCAAATGGAAAACAGTCCTCACTCACCACAGCCGGCGAATTAGAAGTCCGAACGTCCAGCTGTGGGGTGGCGCGCTTGCGGCGCGATCGGCGTCTCCTCCCCGCAGACGGCTCCGACGGGCCGGGCAAGATCACATCCGGCGAGTCGGGCAGCGAGGCAGGAGTGGCTGAGAGAAGGTGCGGTGTGAGCCGGAGAAAAGCCTGCATGGTCGGAGGAAGCGAGTCCAATAGCCATGGCAGGCCGGAAAAGAGCCGTTGCAGCCGGTCTTCTGCTGCGCGGCGAAGCTCTTCCGGGGGATGTTCCAGCCATAGGCTGAGAAGGATCTCCACATTGTATGTGATGTCGTCCTGGAGCTCCTCGGACGGATTTACTGCCGCTGGGTCCATGGTGGCTGGTTCGTTCTGTCACGGTTTGCGGGGGCAAGCCGTGTGGAATATATATAGGACCAAAAGGCGGCAGCTCTGGTGCAGGTGAGTGTTTATTAACAACAAAAATGCAAACAACAAAGGCGCTAGGAACATGAAACTGAAACCTAAACTGGGTAAACTAACAGCACAAACCAAGAATGACGGTGCAGGGAGGTCCGGGGAAATACATACAGGGAGACCGAGGGGAAACAACACAGACGAACCAGCAACTACTATGACAGAAGACACAACTTAAATACACTCAGAGAACACAGGGGGATTACATACAGGTGGGAACACAGCTGGGAGTAATTAACATGACGAGACTAGGGAGGCAAACTGAAAAAACTCACATAAGACACAGACCTTCACAATAAAACAGGAACTTGCACATGAAAGGACACAAACTAAGAAACGCGGACTAGATACAGGAACACACGGGCAGAACAGAGTAAACACTAACCAGAGGAAGAACAGAACCAAAATCGCGAAGAGAAAACACAAAACGCTGGGTCAAAGGACCCAGGATCATGACAGGTTTAGTGTTATTAAGCATGATAATAGCAGCCGGTAGAATAGACTCTATGTCTGTTGGTCTTCAATGCAAGCATTTTATACAGACGACCTGAGGGAAGCAGCTGAAAATCATTAAAGAGAGGATGGTCTGAACATAATATGACCGAGGCTGCCTTCCTCAGCACATGCCTGTTATAAAAGCCCACAAGCTGGACCTGAGACCTCCCTGAAATCTGAACAGCCGCTTTCACCAGGTTGTGAAGTCTGGTCTTATAGGTCAAAGACAAATTCCTGTGCAAAGCAATAACACAAAACATTAAAACAAATTCAATAAAACTTTTTTGAAAAGGGGTCATCATTTCAAAAACTCTCTGATAACGACTGTGTTGAGTCTGTTCCTTCCCATCCCATGCAAGGCCACCTGTGTTGGCTGGAAGACTGTTTACTTAGCCTGGCAGGGCGAAGGACACTGTCTCAGCTGAACTATGGACACGCACACACATACATATACTGATACTGATAAGCACTCACTGATGCATCACCCTCCCTATCCAACGCCACCTCCAACGCTTACCTCCCCTCTGATGTGGACATCGGGTCAGTTGGAGGCGCAGTCGAAAGATTGCAGCGGTCCCAGATCAGATGTACACACTGGAGCTCTTTCCCATGTTGCTGTCTGTGTTTATTGTGTTATGGTGTGTTGATATCTGTGCATTCCTGTATTATCCTTCTGTGTTGCACATTTAAAAAAAAAATTTCTCGCTACCTAGCCTGACCTGTCTCCCCAATGTGATGTTTGTGTATTGTATGTACAAATAAAGGCTATCACATCATCTCATCTCAAAAGTTTCAAACAGAGAAAAACCAGTGGCAGAGGAGGTGAGTGAATTGTTGGTAGATCTGAGTGAGTGTATTCCACCCAAGGGAGTCTTGTTTCAAAGTGTTCCACCAAAAGTAATGTTTTAGGAAGGAAATGGTTCTACTCGCTCTGGGATGGCAGGCGAATCTTGCTGTGTGGCTCCAAGGAATGACAGCCAAACAGGCTGCAGTGGGGACATAGCATCGCTTGGCGGGGTGTCCTTTACCAGGGTTAGGTTCTTCCTGAAGGGTTTGGCGGATCGCCTTGATTCCCCAGTGAAAGCTCCCACCTGGCAAGTGGTTGGGAGGATGTTGGCTGGTTCAGGTTGGCCGGTGTCTGGTATAATCTCGCGGGATAAAGCATTTGTTTTTACATTGCAGGAACCTGGGTGATAGGAAATGGAAAAGTTAAACCTCCTGAACAAAAGAAACCAACAGACTTGACAAGCATTGAGTCTCTTAGCGGTTCTTAAGTACGTGAGGTTTTTATGATCCGCCCAGATGATGAAGGGTGCTCCGCACCCTCTAACCAATGGCGTCACTCCTCAAGGGCTAAGTTGATGGCAAGCAGCTCTCGGTTTCCCACAACATAGTTCTGCTCAGCTGAGGAGAGACAGTGAGAGAAAAAGGCACATGTTTGCAGCTTACCCTGTGGTCTGGTCCTTTGGGAAAGAATGGCTCCCACTCCTGCATCTGAGGCGTCGATCTCTGAAAAGTTTGCTGATGTCTGGTTGGACCAGGATTGGAGCGGTGGTGAAGAGCTTTTTTCTTTAGTTTGGTGAATGCAACTTGAGCTTCTGAGGACCACAGAAATTGAACTGTTGTGGACGAGGCATGTTAATGGTGCGACTGGCCCATCTCTAATAACTTAAAATAAAACAAATAAGTAACAAGTAATGATAGTAACCAAAGTCAATCAAATGGAGCAATACGGCAAGGCCGTGATGATCCACTTGGTAAAGTGAAACCATTGGGCATCTTGGCCTTCAGACAATAATTTTGATGGCTAAAGAACCAAACGGGACATGCAAAAATAAAGAAAAAGAAAGAAAAATTCAAGATGACAACAATATTTAATAAGTCACTCAAAATGTAATTTACTAGGGACTAGCGGGGGCATTGGTGAGGCCAAAAGCCATTACTAGGTATACCAAATGTCCCAAAGGTGTGTTTAAATGTGGTCTTCTACTCGTCGCCCTCCCTGATGGAATGAGGAGGTCAAGTTTGGTGAACACAGTGGCTTCATGTATGGAGTCAGAAGCTGATGAGAGGTACTTTACTTTATTGATTTATAAAGCCCTCTTCACACGATAAAAACCACAAAGTGCTTCACAATAATATAAAACAGATGTACATAAAACAACACAATCAAACGTGAACAGCACAAATCTAGTTAGAAGCCAATCTAAATAAATGATTCTTAAGCTGCTGTTTAAAAGAACAAATACAATCAAGGCAACGTAATGATCAGGGCAAAGCATTCCACAAACTGAGCGGGGTGACCGCTCTAAAAGATCTCCTCTGGTCTTAAAATGTGTTTGTGGGAGTATCGCAGCCTTTGATTAGATGATCTCAGGCTGCGAGAGGGAGTGTGGGCTTCTAAAAGATCAGAAATGTAGGCAGGAGCGTCAGAATTCAGAGCTTTAAAACTCAGTACTGAGATTTTGAAATTAAATCTGAAGGATACTGAAAGCCAAGATGAGAGTGTTGCTCCAGGGACATGGCAGAATCAAAATTGGATTGGTTTTCGCTTGGAGCCAAGAACAGGTAGTTAGGAGAGGAAGGAGGGCAAACACATGGAGGAGCAAAAGCCTGGTGGTAGCTCTCCCAGCTGTCAAAGGTTTTTTCCATACATACTTTGATACTCAACAAAGTTGAGGTCTAGCAGGACAAGCACAGAGATGAGTCCACTGTCAGAGGCCATAAGAAGATCATTTGTAACCTTCACTAAAGCTGTTTCTGTGCTGTGATGAGCTCTGAAACCTGACTGAAACTCTTCAAATAAACCTCTGCAGATGATCTGTTAGCTGTTTGACAACTACTCTTTCAAGAACGTGCAGACAGAGCTGCTGCTGCTTCACTGTGTCTCTCTTGGTGATGTACAAGAGCACCATCCCTCCCTCTATCCATTCATCCATGAAGTGCTGCTTTGTTCCTTATCAGATCATTTTTGAGCACCTGAGGTCTTCAGTTTGTCACAGGTAAAGAAGACACAGGTATCTTAGGTCACATGACTCTGCATCCGATCAAAGAGTCTTGCGCTAGATTAGAGATTTAAGGCCGGTTTTCTGCAAATAACATCACGGTGCAGCCTTTGGACATGCACTATTTTTTCAAACACACAAACTTATGAAGTATAACACACACACACACACACACACACACACACACACACACACACACACACACACACACACGCAGAGTTGTGTAATGATGTCAGCCATTGAGGCAATTATCTGAGCCGAGGGCAAGCGAGCACAGAGATAGTGGACAGATAAACAGAGAGAGACAAAGTGTGTGTCAGTTTTAGTATTAATTAGTATGTTTCTGTTATTGAACTGCCTCTGTGGGGACTGTGTGTGCGTGTGTGTGTGTGTGTGCGTGTGTGTGTGTGTGTGTGTGTGTGTGTGTGTGTGTGTTAGAGAGCGAGATCTTTGCAACAGAAAAGTGTTTAATGAAACTGAGCAGATAGTCTGATAATAAGGCTTCAGCCAGCAGGACTGTATACATTATCTGATAGGAGATCTGTGTGTGTGTGTGTGTGTGTGTGTGTGTGTGTGTGTGTGTGTGTGTCTGAATCTCTGTGTGTGAGTTGATGAAGTGTCATCTCTTAATTAGCTTCCTCTTCTCTCTCTCACCTCCTGCAGAGCTCTTTGATTAAACATGTTAACACTGTGATCATCTCTCTCTCGCTCACACACACACATTTTCTCTCTCTCTCTCCCCCTCTCTCTCTAAGATGTTTAAGAGCGAGGAGCAGCCTGTGATGAGAATTTAAATGTTAGAAGAAGAAACACAATCATAGTTAGAAGGAGCTGAGAAAACTGAAGAATCAATGAAACACCAGCAGAAGAAGAGGAGGAGGAGCTGCATTCATGCTGCAGCACAGAGGATCTGCACATCTGTGTGAGGGACACACGATGACTTCTGTGGGTCTGATTAGTGCCTCTGCAGAGAGACAGCACAAATGTGAAGTGTGTTTGCAGGATTATAATAAAGATGAAACTCTGAGAGAACATGAAGTCCTCCAGATGTCTTACTCTGACCTCGGTATCAAACAGCTCTTTGTTTCTGTGACAACGTCTCACCAGCTGCTCGTGCCTGAAACCCAGCAGATGCCCTGTGTCTGAGGTCAGGGTCAGAACCACCTGATGAACCTGTAAATGTTCAGGAAGTAAAAATGTTTCAGTTAACACGAGCTTTCTAACTTTAGGTCTCTCAGCCTTTCTGTTGAAGCTTCTAAACAGGTGAACCAACCGTCGGTAGAAAGGAGTGGGCGTTACCCTACACAAGACCAGAACCATTGATTGGGTCCTGGGCTCAGACACGCAGCCCTACATGACAAAAATGAATGACCAACAAAACATTTTTCTCCTTCATTTCTGTCACACAAAGCTGTATGAAACGTTTCTCGCGGTTAGTATCATGGTTGCCAGACCGTCCCATTTCACTAGCCTCTCACTTCCGCACTTCTCGTACTTCGTAGTAGCCGCTGTACGTAGTCCGCGAACTGCGGTCGCTGGAGTGGGACACAGCCTTTGTCTTCCATGTATCTACAGGAAACAGTAGCAATCACAGCGAGGTTTTGGTTCCTGTTTGTGGCTGATTTCACCTAGCAACAGCCAGCAACCTGTCTGGTAACACAGTAACCTGTAACATAACAGCCTCAAATGGAGACTTCACAATAAAACCAAAATGTTCACAATTATGATTCAGTACAAAAATGTTTTCATACTGTCGCGAAATCGATCAATGCAGAGCAGTGTCACAAACCACGGAGGCCCCAGAAAAGTGCAATCAAACGTTGAGTTTATTAACAGCCCGGAGAAAACATCAACATATGTCCTCTGACCAAAATACATGTTGTGGACACTTATAAAGCAGTGGGGTACACGCCCAGGTTCCAGACATTAGTCACAGTTAATCGTACATCTTGTACATCTTTAATAGCTATAAACAGACATAGAACTTCTCATTTTGATAACACCTTCCATACAGGGTAATAATCTTAAGCCCTCAGAGCGTCTGAGGGCTGGTTATCGCCTCCAGTCATCTGTTACCAAGTAGAATAAAATGCAACAGGTTTGCAACAAGAAGCTGGAAACATTGGGGCCTCTGCTCAGGCCTATTCCTAGATTATATGTATTATATGTACTGTAAGCATGTATGCAGTCATCCTTCTATGTTCTAGTTTCCCTCAGCATGTATCACCTGGACAGTCACGCCAGTGAAGCTTAAGACACTTAATGAACTGAACATCAACTCAAAATAGGCACAGATATGCAATGTGTATAAAATACTTCTGACCGTACTTGTAATAAAAGTTAACATAATGGAAGGATCCTCAAATGGACATCTTCAATAAACAGCTGTAATGCAGTATCAATACTGTAAGAACAATTATAATGATGCAGATTATATGGCAGCAATAAAAGAATTTCTGTATCTCCACAATACACAGACAGTAGCAGAAACGTACCCGAACTCTTCACAGCTGTCTCGGGTAAAGACTGTCAATAAATCACAAATACACTTATCGATTGCATTATTTAGTTTAAACAGGCGAGTTCTAAAATCAGGTAAACATGTTTATTTTAACATCTGTGAGGACGGACTCACCGCTGCCTCTGCTTGTCATGAATCAGCACGTTCTCACTTCCTGTTTGTGTGCGTAACATGCTGCTAACAGCCGTTAGTGTGTTCATGTTATTGTTTACATGCAGTGAATGTGTAAATAAATGGTTGTCGTGGCAGCCGCTAATGAGGATAATTAGAGGAACACCGTCACAGATATGCTCTCATTAGGATACAACAGTCTAAGGACACGCACGCACACGCACACGCACACACACACGCAGACGCACACATGCACACAGACACACACACACATGCACACAGACACACACACACATGCACACAGACACACACACGCACACAGACACACACACATATGCACACAGACACACACACACATGCACACAGACACACACACGCAGACACACACACACATGCACACAGACACACGCACACAGACACACACACACACACACACATGCACACAGACACACACACACACACACATGCACACAGACACACACACATATGCACACAGACACACGCACACAGACACACAGACACACGCACACGCACACAGACACACACACATATGCACACAGACACACACACGCAGACACACAGACACACGCACACGCACACAGACACACACACACACACAGACACACACATGCACACAGACACACACACGCACACACACACAGACACACACATGCACACAGGCACACACACACACACACATGCACACAGACACACACACATGCACACACACACATGCACACACACACACACACACACATGCACACACACACACACACACATGCACACAGACACGCACACACACACAGACACACACATGCACACAGACACACACACGCACACACACACAGACACACACATGCACACAGACACACACACACGCACACAGACACACACACGCAGACACACACATGCACACAGACACACACAGGCACACATGCACACAGACACACACACACATGCACACAGACACACACACACATGCACACATGCACACAGACATGCACACATGCACAAAGACACACACACATGCACACAGACACACACACACATGCACACAGACACACACACACATGCACACATGCACACAGACACACACACGCACACATGCACACAGACACGCACACATGCACAAAGACACACACACATGCACACAGACACACACACACGCACACAGACATACACACGCAGACACGCAGACACACACATGCACGCAGACACACACATGCACACACCACCTGACCTGGCTGTGATACAAACAGCCTGAAGTATGAAGAAGAGAACACGTCTGAAACATGTCAAGATAATATGCTTGTGTTCCATGAAATGAACAGTGCGTGTGTGTGTATGTGTGAAACCAAGGAAGTAGGAGTCACGACCTTTTTCATCGCACAACTTTGTGAGTGTTAACAGGCTAACAGGCGCTAATGAACACACACACATGCTCAGGTTAAAGTGTGTGTGCGTGTCTAACAGACCCATTAGTGTCAAGTTATTAACAGGTTCTGAATATTATTGGTCGATTCATTAACAAGGCGGCGGTGGTGGTGATGATGAGCTGCTGCTGTTAGCGCCTGTCAGAGCGCCGCTTCCTGTCAGAGATGAGTGGCGAGCGGCAGGTGGCAGGCAGGCCGCCAGCTGATTGGATGACAGATTTAATTAGATGACTAATAGAAGTCAAGAACAATCACCTTATCGAAGCAGCTTCCTTACTCATCCACTGACTGTCACATGACCCATCAGCTGTTATTTACAGACAAAGCTCATAATGCCTTCAGAGGTAGAAGTATGTCATAATTCAGCGAGACATGCAGAACAAGCTGTAAGGACGGACAGCAGGAGTGATCCTTTGAGAGGTCAGAGGTCAGATCTTGGTTCATGAGCATGTCTCTGCTGCCATCAAATAAGCATTGCCTTTTACTCACACTATCTACCAATCTTCAGTCCTAATTGAGTAGAAAGTTGATCAGAACAAAAGTATCTGGTTGATCACGTTTTACACACAGGTTTAAAATGATGTGATCATAACTAGGGGTGCAACGATACTCGTATCGATATTGAACCGTTTGATACAGTGCTTTCGGTTCGGTACGCATATGTATCGAACAATACAACATTTTTAATTGATTTTATCAACTTTCCTTCTGACGATGCTGTCTGTGTTGAGCGCTCAGTGGATCTGTGTTCGACTACTCCGCCTAGGCTGCACTGTCGAGCGCAGATTCACTGAGCGCAGCGCAAGCTAGCGAGACAGAAGCTAAGCTCGTTGCAACATGGCAAACTGACCCTCCCCCACCCCCAGTCAGATCTGGCCTTTGGAGCTATTTTGGTTTTCATGTGACGTATGACCCTGAAGGATGTGCCACCCAGTGCTCAGTTACATGGTGGGAGCTAGTGTGTTAGCACAGTTAGCTCGTTAACGTGTTGGCCGTCCAGCCCCACGTACGGGGCGATCCGCGGTAGCTCGTTAACGGAGATTTGCCGTGTTGTGGCGTTAACGTCATTTCAGATTAACGCTGACAGCACTAGTGGGAACACAACGAATATGACTGCACATTTACTCCGACATCATCCTAGTGCAAAGACAAAAACAACAAGCACGCATGCTACAAACTTTACCCGAGTCATTTAGACAGCCGTTAGCACAGGATTCTCCTTATGGGGACCTGATATGTTTAATATGCTGCTGAGAATATAGCCCAGAAGAAGCGGATAGTAGAGCTTTTATTTTGGAAAGAGACATTTCTCTGTAATAAACTCTTTTCCAAAGATGAGGGATTTCTCCAGCAGATAGATTTATTTTATTATTTTGTTGTTTCAGCAACATTAAATTTAAAAACGGTACGTTTGAGTTAAAATATATATTTTTAATTTTAATAAATGACAAATTAAAAAAGCATGAACATTTTTTTGTATTGAAAAATTATCGAACCGTGACACCAAAGTATCGAACCGAACCGTGAATTTTGTGTATCGTTGCACCCCTAATTATAACATCGTAAACTGTACTTCTGCTGATGTGAAGACAGGAGGGATAAAGTCCTACTGAGCATGTGCAGACTGACCGCCAAAGATCAATAAATCTGTCATAATATTCTGATTAGTTGAAGTTTTACAGCTTCATAGTTAAAATTATGACTGACTTAATAAATGAGTACAGGAGTACTACTCCATTTCAAATACAGTCAATCAGTTACATCTACTGATAGTACAAGCATACATACGTACTTTAAGTACTCATGTTGAAAGTATTTTTATTTCCGTCCTCACTGCCTCACCTCCTCCGCCCCGTCTCCTCTGTGCCTTCTTGTATCTCTTACCTCCTCCTCTTTATCCCCCACAGCTGTCAGATGTGGTGAAAGATCAATTTAAAATCTTTGCACCTCTGGACTCAAATCTAAATACTGCTGCAGCTCTGTGGGGCGATCGACACTCACATACACTGACAGACAGAGAGAGAGAGTGAGAGAGGATGACTGATAGAAATATAACACTTAATCTCTCACCCCCCCTCCCCCTTACCCCCCCCCCCCCCCTGCAGTGTCTGTCTGACAGATAAATTGATCTGAATATTGGAAAATAATGTTCCAGCAGAGAACCTGTCACGCGCACGCACACACACGCACACATTACTTTCAGTGAGTGCGCACCTGTTTGACCAGCTGTGTGGGGGCCAAACCCTCTGGAGACACAAAGTGAGGACACTTATGTAAAGTTGTCATGGTAACCACAGCGAGATGACTCAAATTCAGGATTCAGAGACTTAGTCCATCTATGCATTTTCTTCCACTTATACGGGGCCGGGTCGCGGGGCAGCAGCCTAAGCAGAGAAGCCCAGACCTCCCTCTCCCCAGCCACCTCCTCCAGCTTTTCCAGGGAACACCAAAGCATTCCCAGGCCAGCCGAGAGATATAATCTCTCCAGCATGTCCTGGGTCTGCCCCTGGGCCACGTCCCGGTGGGACATGCCCGAACTACCTTAACTGGCTCCTTTGGATGTGGAGGAGTGGTGATACACTGAGTCGTCTAAGGAGCTTGCAAAGAAAAGCGTCTGGACTTCTTTGAGTTGCTTGAAGACGTTTCACCTCTCATCCGAGAAGCTTCTTCAGTTCTAAGGTCAAATGGTGGAGAGTCCCAGATATAAACCTAGTGGGAGTTTCCCCCCACAGAGGGACAAAAGGACCCCTGATTATCCTCTAATCGCCTGACCCAAGGTGGGAAACTGGGTGTGGGTCCCAATCAGCCAGAGTTTCGGGTGTGTTCATTGTGAAACCTGGCCCCACCTTATCATGCGAATTCCTGAGGTCAGATGGTCCAGGATGTGAGTGGGCGTTAAGGCGTCTGGGAAGGATCTCAAAACTGGATTATAGATGGCAGAGAGTTGGTGTCGTAAACCCCGCCTCTGTTCAAAGATGGTCGCTCACAGTGGATGTAAATGGCTTCTTTTACTCCTCTTTCAAACCATCTGTCCTCTCTGTCCAAAATGTGAATGTTGGCATCCTCGAAAGAGTGACCTTTATCCTTTAGATGCAGATGGACTGCTGAGTCTTGTCCCGTGGAGGTGGCTCTTCTATGTGTCCCTCCTGGATGACCAAACTCCTCCTCGCCCTGTTTGGCCAACCACCCTTCAGAGAAAGCTAATTTTCGCCACTTGTACTTGCAAACTCTCATTCTTTCAGTCACTACCCACAGCTTGTCACCATAGGTGAGGGTAGGAACATTGATTGACCAGTAATTCAAGAAGCTTAACTTTTACGCTCAGCTCTCTCTTCACCACAATGGACTGATGACAGCCCTAGCACCAGTCCGCTCCCCTTTCCCCTCACTTGAGAACCCTGAGATTCTTAAACTCCTCCACTTTGATTGATTTGGGGCAGAAACTTGTCCCTGACCCGGAGTTTGGCACTCCACCCTTTTCTGGCTGAGGACCGTGGCCTCAGATGTGGAGGTGATGATTGTCTTTCCCACCGTTTCACACTCGCTTATGAGGCCACCACCTGATGAAGCCAACAGAACCACATCGTCTGTGAAAAGCAGAGATGAGATTCTGAGACCACCCAAGTGGAAGTTGTTGGAGTCAAATTGTTAAATGTTGTCACTGTGTTACTTAAATTTGTAAGTCTTGGTTCAAACTGTATGATCAAAGACATTTCTTTGTTTCTGACTCGCAGCCTGTTGGTGGGGGAGGCTGTAGTGTTTTATTATAGGGACACATCCATGTGTTTAGTAAACTTCCTGCTTTTATGACCCTATTGTGTGCAGGAGGTCACACAAACGCTCCCCAAACACAAACACACACACTCACATGCATACACACACATTCTCGCACATACATGCAACACACACATGCAGTGTTTTAACCTTTTGTGACCATAGGGGGTGCTTCTGTGTACTGTAACTGTTTTCAATAAAAGGCGGCAAGCGGAGGCCGGGGTCGAAGTCGTCTGTGGTTGGATTCAGAGTGCTTTCCTGAGACTCCGACTGGGGCTTCCTTGCGCAAGTAAAATTGATCGATTGCTGATTGTCTTGCTTTCCTTTCTTTATGGGAATAAGTTTCTAAACAAGAGGGGCCTGTGGAAGCGCAGACCCAACAGAAGCCTTCCGCCACTTGGCTACGCCTAGAAAAATGAAAATTATGAACAGAGTCGTGACAAAGGCCATACACCCCATACTCATGAAGCTCCTCCCACAGAATATTCTGAGGGACATGGTAAAATGTCTTCTTCAGGTCCATAAAACACATATAGACTGGTTGGGCAAACTGTAACGCACCCTCAAGTATCCTCAAGAAGATAAAGATCTGGTCCAGTGTTCCACGACCGGGATGAAAAGCATGCGAGGTATGACTAATGGATGGAGTCTCCACAGACTTTCCCGGGGAGACTGAGTAGTGTGATCGCCCTATTGTGGGACCCACCACCCCTAGTCTGCCAATCCAGAGGTACAGCCCCTGGTCTCCTGCCCCAGATCGAGAGGCATAGACACAGAAAACCAACCACTCACACCTATGAGCAATTAAATGGTAAATGGCCTGTATTTATATAGCGCTTTACTAGTCCCTAAGGACCCCAAAGCGCTTTACATATCCAGTCATCCACACACTGGTGATGGCAGCTACGTTATAGCCACAGCCACCCTGGGGCGCACTGACAGAGGCGAGGCTGCCGGACACTGGGTGAAGTGTCTTGCCCAAGGACACAACGACTGAGACTGTCCAAGCCGGGGCTCGAACCGGCAACCTTCCGATTACAAGGGGAACTCCCAACTCTTGAGCCACGATCGCCCCACAGAATTAAGAATTCCCAAATAACCTAACCCCGTTAACAGCAGGTCTTTGGACTGTGAAAGGAAGCTGGAGTACACAAGCTTGACCCCAGCTTGATGGGGGAATTGAACTCAGGACCTTCTTGTTGTGAGGCAGGACTAACAGTGTTAACCATGACAGTGCTGCCGGCACATGCCCGTGCCAACATTCATGTGAAGCAGCAGTACCCACAAGTTTACACAGTACAGTGAGG
>NC_140533.1:30165675-30230675 GCF_057382185.1 Mchenga conophoros | reverse complement strand
CCACCACCCTTGGGGGCATCTCCCATTTTGACCTCGGGACTTCCAGGTTATACTCGGCACAGATGTTCCTGTACACTATGCCGGCCACTTGGTTATGGCGTTCCATGTATGCCTTGCCTGCTAGCATCTTGCACCCTGCTGTTATGTGCTGGATTGTCTCTGGGGCATCTTTACACAGCCTGCACCTGGGGTCTTGCCTGGTGTGATAGACCCCAGCCTCTATGGATCTTGTGCTCAGAGCTTGCTCTTGTGCTGCCATGATTAGTGCCTCTGTGCTGTCTTTCAGTCCAGCTTTGTCCAGCCACTGGTAGGATTTCTGGATATCAGCCACCTCCTCTATCTGCCGGTGGTACATACCGTGCAGGGGCCTGTCCTTCCATGATGGTTCCTCGTCTCCCTCCTCTTTCTTGGGTTTCTGCTGCCTGAGGTATTCACTGAGCACTCGGTCAGTTGGGGCCATCTTCCCAATGTATTCTTGGATGTTCGTTGTCTCATCCTGGACTGTGGTGCTGACACTCACCAGTCCCCGGCCCCCTTCCTTCCGCTTAGCGTACAGCCTCAGGGTGCTGGACTTGGGGTGAAACCCTCCATGCATGGTAAGGAGCTTTCTTGTCTTTATGTCAGTGGCTTCTATCTCCTCCTTTGGCCAGCCTATTACCCCAGCAGGGTACCTGATCACGGGCAGGGCGTACGTGTTGATGGCCCGGATCTTGTTCTTACCATTCAGCTGACTCCTCAGGACTTGCCTGACCCTCTGCAGGTACTTGGTGGTTGCAGCCTTTCTAGCGGCCTCTTCATGGTTCCCATTTGCCTGCGGGATCCCCAGGTACTTGTAACTGTCCTCTATGTCTGCAATGTTGCCTTCTGGTAGTTCAATCCCCTCAGTTCTGACTACCTTCCCTCTCTTTGTTACCATCCGACTACACTTCTCCAGTCCGAACGATATTCCAATGTCATTGCTGTATAGCCTGGTAGTGTGGATCAGTGAATCGATGTCTCGTTCACTCTTGGCATACAGCTTGATGTCATCCATGTACAGGAGGTGGCTGACAACTGCTCCGTTCCGTAGTCGGTATCCGTAGCCAGTCTTGTTAATGATCTCACTGAGGGGGTTCAGGCCTATGCAGAACAGCAGTGGGGACAGAGCATCTCCTTGGTAGATCCCGCACTTGATGGTGACTTGTGCTATGGGCTTGGAGTTGGCCTCTAGTGTTGTACGCCACATCCCCATTGAGTTCCTGATGAAGGCTCTTAGGGTCCCATTGATCTTGTACAATTCTAGGCATTCCAGTATCCAGCTGTGGGGCATTGAGTCATAGGCCTTCTTGTAATCAATCCAGGCAGTGCACAGGTTGGTCAGTCTGGTCTTGCAGTCTCGGCTGATTGTTCTGTCTACCAGTAGCTGGTGTTTTGCGCCTCTGGTATTCTTGCCAATTCCTTTCTGTGTCCCGCTCATGTATTGACCCATGTGCCTGTTCATCTTAGCCGATATGATGCCTGACAGGAGCTTCCATGTAGTACTGAGGCAGGTTATTGGTCGGTAGTTGGAGGGGACCGCTCCCTTCTTGGGGTCCTTGGGGATCAGGACCGTCCGACCTTCGGTTAGCCATTCCGGGTGTCTCTCGTTAACTAGCAGCTGGTTCATTTGTGCTGCCAGACGCTCGTGGAGTGCAGTCAGCTTCTTCAGCCAGTAGGTGTGAACCATGTCGGGCCCTGGTGCTGTCCAACTCTTCATACTGGAGACCCTTTCTTGGATATCTGCCACTGTGATGGTTACTGGACCCTGTTCAGGGAGGTTGCTATGGTCTGCCCTCAGATCCACTAGCCACTGAGCATTGCCGTTATGGGTTGCGTCCTTCCCCCATATGCTCTTCCAGTATTGCTCTGTCTCCAGCCTTGGTGGTGCTGTTCTCTTATTGTTCCCTTGCCACTGAGAGTACACCTTTGCTGGTTCTGTGGAGAACAGCTGGTTTAATCTCCTGCCTTCTATCTCTCTGGTGTACCTCCTCAAGCTGGCCAAGGCTGTGAGTGTTTGCTTGGCAGTTTCCAAGGCCTCAGGTATGGACAGCTTGCTGTATTTCTTATGCACCTTCTTTGTCGCACCTTTCTGCAACTCCGTTAGTTGGCTAACCTCCCTCCGTGCTACTTTGATCTTGCCCTCTAGCCTCCTTCTCCATGGAGGGTACTGCCCCTTGTGGCTGTTCAACTTGTAGCCAAGCATCTCACTGATCACTGCTGCCGTATTGTAGATCAGCTTGTTAGTGTCGGTAATCGTGGTTGTAGGATTCAGTAATTAAGGGCATAAAATGCAAGAACGTGGAACATAAAATCAGCCTTTACGCGGATGATGTGTTACTCTTTCTCCAAAATTCACAAACCAATATCTCTGGGGTGATTGAATTGATAAACTCTTTTGCAAGAATATCAGATTACTCAATTAACTGGTCAAAATCTACAGTCCTACCGATTAATTGCTCCTTCCATAATTCCTCTTCTACACCACTGCAATCGGGAAATATAAAATATTTAGGTATTAATGTTTCTCCCAAGCTTGCAGATCTAACTAAATTAAACCATATCCCACTTTTAAAGAAGGTAGAAGATGATCTGGCTAGATGGAAATGTCTACCCATATCACTCATGGGAAGGGTTGCCGCTATAAAAATAATGGTCTTACCAAAAAAAAATTATTTATTCTCAATGATCCCAACTAAACCGCCACAAGATTGGTTCAGATCTCTAGATTCATGTATGTCCAAATTCCTTTGGAAAAATAAACCCCCACGTATTAGCTTAAAAACACTACAAAAGACCAAGGATAAAGGAGGACTAGAACTGCCTAACTTTCAGCACTACTTCTTAGCCAACAGGCTTCAGTTTATCTCAGGATGGCTAAAACATACCCTCTTAGATGAACCTTGGCTAGATGTAGAACAAGCACTTTGCAATAATCTAGAGATCTCAGACCTACCATTTATCAGCTCAAACATCCAACGACATGAATGCTTTAAAAGCATCAACATCAGCTCTTCTCTGACAGCATGGTGGGAGTTTCTAAAATTGACGGCGTCTTCATTAATCCCATGCAAACGTACACCTATCTGGAACAACCCTGACATATTACAAAACAAAAATATGATAAACTTTTCAGATTGGAGTGATAAAGGAATCAAATATTTAGAACATATACTAGAAGGAATAGAATTTATTTCATTTGACGGACTAGTTACACAATATGGGATCAACAAGAAAAGATTTTTAGAATATCAACAAATTAAATCCATAGTAAAAAAGAAATTTAAACCGGGTCAAGTTGAACTACAAACACCACCAAGTGTGGTTCAATTTCTTACTCTTAAACCCCCCAAATTACTATCCAAAATATACAGACTGCTTTCTAAAACAGATGAATCAATATCACTTCCTATTGCAAAATGGGAAGCGGATTTATCAGTTAACTTAGACCTAAACTTCTGGTCTCAGATTTGCTTAAAAACCTTTCATCTAATTAGAAATCCCAGTCTTCAATTAATTCAATACAAAATATTACATAGAGTGCACTATACAGGTCATCGGATGTTCAAGATGGGCTTTACGTCTACCAACAACTGCTCACACTGCCAAACCAATTCACCGGACAATTATATCCACGCTCTTTGGTTCTGTCCACCAGTTCAGAAGTTTTGGCGCGAGATATGTGAAGACTTATCGAAGTGTCTGAAATGTAACATTCCAACTTCCCCCTTAGTGTGTTTGTTGGGCAGCTTAGATAATGTCACTTCAGAAAAGAATATCGCCCATATGGTTTTCACTGCCCTATGCATAGCCAAGAAAACAGTCCTCATGAACTGGAAAAATAAAAATAATCTTAATTCTAACCAATATAGAAATTATCTATTAGATTACATTAGTCTTGATACAGCCTCTGCCACCACATCAGATCAATTGCTCTGGGCTCCTTTGATCAGCTCCATCACCTAGTGGGGGTGGGGGGTCATAGTTTGGTCCCGCCTTCACTGTTGTGATTGGTGTGGGGGTAGGGACAGGCTTAGGGCGTCGGGGGGTTCCCCGGAGGCATCTTCCTTGGGGGGCTCAACCCGGGGTAGCGGTCATGTCCGGTTAGGGGCTCTGTTGGCTCTCCGGTGACTGTTTCCTTGCGGCTGCGTGCAGCGGGGCTAGGGGAGGGTCTGTGCTGACGGACGTGGGTTACTGACCTGGTAGCCTGGCTGCCCCTGGGTGGGTCCGGGATGGGCGTGAGGTTCTGGGGGCGCTCCGTCTCTGGGCTGGGACCCGGACCGGGCCTCGGGGGCTTGGGTCCTGGTTGGTGTGTTGCCGGGGTTGTGGGCGGGTGGGTGCATGGGGGCCCAGCCCTGGAGCAGGGTGCCGCCGGTGCGTCGAGCCACCTGGGGGGCTCTTCAACTGGTGGGGGAGATTGTCACATCTTGCAGGAGCTTTCCTCTCCTCAGGGGCTCTCTCTACAGGAGGGGGAGATACAGGAGAGGTGGAGGAAGATCTCAGCCTGGGTGTTTATTGTCTTATGTAGTCTGGAAGATGAGTGGATGGTGGGGTGGGTGCAGTTTTCTCTGTGGTGGGGTTGGGTGGACTGTCCCGGGCTCTGTGGGGCCGGGCGGCGCTGCTGCACTGGGCCCGGTCTGGATGGGCCTGGGCCCCCTTTCCCTGGCGGGTCGCGGAGTATGGGGGTGCCTACTGGGGTCAGCGGGGGAGCTGGCCCCAGGGAGGGGTCACTTGCCCCTCCCTTCCTTCCCTCCCCATCTCCAGCTGCCTCCCTCTTCCCGCTCCACCACAACCACCCACACATGCAGGGCCTTGGAGTAGGGGTGTGTCACCAGGGTGCAGAGGAGGCTACCCCCCCCCCCCCCTCTGTCCCCTTCTGGCTGCCTCTGCCTCAATTTTATCCCACAACTTAGACATTCACATTACTCACACTCTCATTACACATACATATAGGATCTTGGGGGTGGGCACGATACACGGAGTCCAAAGTACCATCAGGGTGTACACCCCACCCCTGGCATCGTTGCCCACCTCTCAATGTTAAATACACGTAGACATTGAGGGCTAGCAGGAGGGACCATGCGCTTACCTGCTGCTCTCTGGCAGGTAGCTCCAAGCCCTCCTGGGTTTTAAATGCACCTTAGAACACACATGCATCAACACTACAATGAGCGGGTGGAGGGAGGTTCGGAGTCTTCTCTCACCCCCGTTCTCTGCGACCTGCTGGAGCAGGGGGGCTAGGACTAGGAGGAGGAGTTGGCCGTCCGACTGCGATCTGGAGTGTGGAGCCTTCCTGCTGCTGCGGAGTCGGGGCGGTCTGCCTCCCCCCACCGCAGGGAAAAGGGAAACACCACCTGGGTCTGGGTGCAGTTCCCCCCTCCAGGGGCGGGGGCACCTAGACCCGGTTTGTAGAGTACACTTGGGGAGTGTGATCGTGTGTACAACGTCTCTTTATGTCTGTCTCCACGTTGGTTGAGTGTGGAGTAAGTGCATATGAGAGCATGAGGGTCGGAATGGATGTTTGTGTCTGTGTGTGCCTGTATGTCTGTGTCTATATGTCAGGTTGGGTGTCAGACGCCACCTCTCTGGGGACATCTCAGGCCCTCCAAGGTATGGAGGCCTATCTCCCCCTACCCCCCCTATCCCCTGCCAGTGGCGGACCCCCTCAGACATCGGTGCGTTGGTGGTTCTTTGTGTCCGGGGATGGGCGTCCAGGTACACACCAGCTCACTCCTTGGCGGCCGCTTATCGGGGCCTGGAGCCTGGGGCTCGCTCGGGCCACTTCGGAGGTGGGGTGCCCCCGGCCTCTCGGCCTGGGGCTCGGTCACTCAGGTGCAGCTGGCTGCTGGCGGAGCTCACGGGCGCGTCACTGCAACCCCCCCTGGCTTCTGCTCCGCGGCTGCTGAGTGAGCCCTCATCTGGGACTCTCCTCAGCTCTTTCTGGGACAGTGGCGCGGCTGCCCCTCTGTTGGTCTTCCTTGGTCTCTTGTGTTCTGGGGGCCTCTGGATGTCTGGAGTTTTGATCTCCTCCACACCTGCTTCATGCCCTGGAGGACGGGGCTGTGGCCCCCCCACACCCTCTAGCAGATTATTACATGAAGGAACCTTTTAAAAAAACAAAAAACAAGCGCGTCCATGCTCACAGGTGTACACACGGGTGATCACACCCACAAACTACACCCTTTTTGGCTCCTACCTCAAAGCACACTGTGTTCTGTTGATCTTATGTGCTGCACAATAATGTTTAACATTTAGTATTTACTGTCATATTCCCATATATCATTGTGATGTTGTTTATTCTATTACTCTTGTTCTCTTCTGCTTGCTTTCTTTTTTCTTTCTCAGCAGGTGATCCAGGTGATTGATATATGCATTTTTTTTCTCTGCCCGTTCTGTTGGTTTTTGTCTTTTGCCCTTCTCCCCCGTCCCTCTTCTCAGCTGTTTCTCTTTCCCTCTTTCTTTCTCCCCTTCTTTCCCCCAGTCAAGTCTGTCCCGTATTCAGTAAGTGAAAATAAAATAAACAATAAAAGGTGAATCAAATGGACCATTACGGCAAGGCTGGGATGGTCAGTTTGGTAAAGTAAATCCGTTGGGCATCTTTGTTTGCCTTTAGACAACAATTCTGATGGCATATATATATATATATACTGTATATATATATATACTGTATATATATATATACTGTATATATATATACAGTATATATATATATATACTGTATATATATATATATACTGTATATATATATATACAGTATATATATATATATATACTGTATATATATATACAGTATATATATATACAGTATATATATATATATATACTGTATATATATATATATATATACAGTATATATATATATATATACTGTATATATATATATATATATATATATATATATACAGTATATATATATATATATATATACTGTATATATATATACACTGTATATATATATATACTGTATATATATATATACTGTACATATATATATATATATATATATATATATATATATATACACATATAGTATATACACTGGGTGAATGTGCAGTAGTAGCAGCAAGCAGGTGAATTCTGTACATTAATATGAATAGACATCTGACTATTTTACAGGATAGACAATATAAACATATTTAAAATTAAAGGAATTGAAATGTACATTGTGTCACAGGCTGGGTCTCCGACCCAGCACTCTGAGTTTTCTTTGTATTTTTTGATATGTTATTAGTTTGTGTTATTTCCTATTTTGCCTTTAGTTTAGGCAGTTATTGGTTATTGTTCCTGGGTTTTCTATGTTTTGGGGTTTGGTATTTATTCATCACGTGTTGGGTCTGTTGTGTTGTCATGTTTAGTTGTTAGTATTTCCTGTTTTATTTTGACAATGTCATGTGTTCTTTGTTCATTGTATTTAGCTTTCTCTCCTGGTCCTGTCATTAGGTTTATGTCTATCAGCTGTTCCCCCATGTGTCCCCACTTCCCCTGATCACCTCATGTCTGTATTTAAGCCTTTTGTTTTCTTCATGCCATTGTCGGTTCGTCTGTTTATCTCACCAGGGTCACAGTTTCAGTCATGGTCTTAGCCTGTTTACCTCACCTCAGTCATAGTTCTAGTTTTCATCTGTTATGTATTATTAGTCTTAGTCATGGTCTTTGTTTATTATTTTTCCACCACAGTCATAGTTTAGGTTTTGGTCTCAGTACCATTTAGTATTTTGTTTCTTAGCGTTTTGCCTGTTTGTTTTTGGTCTCTTGGTTCATTTCCCTGCCGTCATCGCATTAAAGGTTCACCTTTCTGTTAATCATTACAATTCCTCGTCATCATCTGCTTTTGGGTCCTGTTTCCACACACATCGGCGCACCCCGCCGTGACAGAACGAACCGACCAGTATGGACCCAGCGGATGCTGCTCTCACCGAGTGTCTGGAGGAGACTGCTCGGATCCAAGTGATCCTCGACCGCATCTTTACAGCGCCCGATTTAAAGAGCAAGCAGGTAATGGTTAACGTTGCTGAAGCTATTATGGAGAGGGATCCCCGCCTTCTCCAGCTCCCGGACTCACCTGCCATAGTTGCTGCCTTTACCAGGATAAAGGAGATGCTGCAGGCCCAGGCACTGTCGAGTCAGGAAATGGCTTCCAGCACCCACCAGTCACAACAACCCCACAATCAGTCATCTCCATTGCTGCCTCCGGAACCTGAGTGTGTTCGTGTCGGTTCGCTGAGATTCGCCACAGCGTCACCACCTCTCAGCTCACCAGTTTCCACGCCCTCATCACAGTCTCGCCATACTCCTGCCACGGTCCAGCGCGAGGAAGCGCTGGACACCGTTGATTTAGATCACGACGAGCGTCAGTCGATATACTGCGCTCTATTGGAGGAGGAGCTCCGGTGGAAGCCGTGGCTCATTCCGGAGCACGAGCACTCTTTCCGGGGAACTCGACTGGCTCTCGGGGGACCTCGGAGTTACCAGGGACTTCCACCTATTTCACCGCCGTCTTCCACTCCTAAGAAAAAGCGGCGTGCGCGCCGCCGACGCTCCATTACACAAACACAAGTGAGTGACTATATCTTGGCACCTCATGTTTTTTCTCCGGAGGTTATGGAAACTGACACTACTTTTCCGGTTAATGAGCCCGGCTATACAGAGACTGTTTGCCCTGGAAAAGCTAGCCATCAGGCTCAGCTAAGCTGCTGTGGGACTGCTATCCAGGCCGGTTTGGAGACGGAGGTACAGCTGGTGCAGCCAATTTCAGTGTCAGTCGGAGGGCCCGGGGAGCCCGTCCAGCCTCATGTTTCGTCTGCTGGAGGTTCAGGAGAACCCAGCCAGCCTCATGTTTCGTCTGCTGGAGGTTCAGGAAAACCCAGCCAGCTTCATGTTTCGTCTGCTGGAGGTTCAGGAGAACCCAGCCAGCCTCATGTTTCGTCTGCTGGAGGTTCAGGAGAACCCAGCCAGCCTCATGTTTCGTCTGCTGGAGGTTCAGGAGAACCCAGCCAGCCTCATGCTTCGTCTGCTGGAGGTTCAGAAGAATCCAGCCAGCTTCGTGCTTCGTCTGCTGGAGTTTCAGAAGAATCCAGCCAGCTTCGTGCTTCGTCTGCTGGAGGTTCAGTTGAACCCAGCCGGCTTCAAGTTTCGTCTGCTGGAGGGCCCGAGGTGCCCGTCCAGCCTCATGCCTCGTCAGCTGGGGGGCCCGAGGAGCCCGTCCAGCCTCACGCCACGTCAGCTGGCGGGCCCGAGGAGCCCGTCCAGCCTCACGCCACGTCAGCTGGCGGGCCCGAGGAGCCCGTCCAGCCTCACGCCTCGTCAGCTGGCGGGCCCGAGGAGCCCGTCCAGCCTCACGCCTCGTCAGCTGGAGGGCCTGAGGAGCCCGTCTGGCCACCTTCTGCTTCACCACCTGTGGCTGCAGCGCCACCTCCTGCGGCTCCCGTGCCGCCGCCTGCAGGACCACCACCTGCTGCGCTACTGCTTGCTGCTTCTATGCCTCAGCCTGAGGACGACGCCTCACCTGGTTCTGCCACACCTCAGTCTGAGAACTCATACGAGCTCATTTCACCCACTATAGACTGTGTGTTGCTGCAACTTGAAAAGCAACCTGCCTCGTCAGCTGGAGGGCCCGAGGAGCCCGTCCAGCCTCATGCCTCGTCAGCTGGAGGGTCCGAGGGGACCGTTCAGCCGCCACCTGCGGCCGCCTCGTCGTCGTCTGGTCCAGCTTCGTCAGAGTCTTCATCGTCGTCTGGTCCAGCTTCGTCAGAGTCTTCATCGTCGTCTGGTCCAGCTTCATCCGAGTCTTCATCGTCGTCTGGTCCAGCTTCATCCGAGTCTTCATCCTCGTCTGGTCCAGCTTCGTCAGAGTCTTCATCCTCGTCTGGTCCAGCTTCGTCAGAGTCTTCATCCTCGTCGGGTCCGGCCTCTGCCTCTGCTACGCCGCCTGGTCCGGCCTCTGCCTCTGCTACGCCGCCTGGTCCGGCCTCAGCCTCTGCTGCTCCGCCTGGTCCGGCCTCAGCCTCTGCTGCTCCGCCTGGTCCGGCCTCCGAGTGTTCAGCTTCGTCTGCTCCTGCACGTCCCGTCCGGCCTGCTCGTCCCGTCCGGCCTGCTCGTCCTGCACGTCCTGTCCGGCCTGCACGTCCTGTCCGGCCTGCACGTCCTGCTCGTCCTGTCCGGCCTGCACGTCCTGTCCGGCCTGCTCGTCCTGCACGTCCGGTCCGGTCTGCACATCCTGTCTGGCCTGCTCGTCCTGCACGTTCTGTCCGGCCGATGACTGGACGTCGTTGCCGTCATGGACAGCCCTCTGAACTACGCCGCCGTCATGGACGGCCCCCTGAACTGCTACGCCACCAGTGCCTCCCGCCCGGCCGGCCTCCTGACCTGCTACACCACCAGTGCCTCCCGCCCGGCCGGCCTCCTGACCTGCTCGGTCGCCGTCGCTGCCTCCCGCCCGGCCGGCCTCCTGACCTGCTCGGTCGCCGTCGCTGCCTCCCGCCCGGTCGGCCTCCTGATCTGCTCCGTCGCCGTCGCTGCCTCCCGCCCGGTCGGCCTCCTGATCTGCTCCGTCGCCGTCGCTGCCTCCCGCCCGGTCGGCCTCCTGATCTGCTCCGTCGCCACCGGTGCCTTCTACCTGGCCGGCCTCCTGAACTGTTTTCTGGGCTCTTGGACCGTTGGCCTCCGGGTCGGCCCCCTGAGCTCATGGATTTTGGACTGCTGGACCGTTGGCCTCCTGGTCGGCCTCCTGAACTTTTGAACTGTCTTTTGTTTTGTTGTCGGCCTCCGGGGCGGCCACCTGAACCGCTTCGCCATTCGCTCCTGTTCTGCCGGGTTCATGGTCGCCCTCCTGAAGTCGGGTCTCGGACTTTTTGTGCCATTGTTGTGTGTTTTCGTTTTTTGTGGCCTTGTTTCTGGCCCTCCGTCCTGGGCCCCCGCCGCCCGCCCTTGGTGGGTTGTTGTGGTTTTGTTTTCTGGGTGTTTTCGGGCGTCTGGAATCCGCCCTTGAGGGGGGGGCTCTGTCACAGGCTGGGTCTCCGACCCAGCACTCTGAGTTTTCTTTGTATTTTTTGATATGTTATTAGTTTGTGTTATTTCCTATTTTGCCTTTAGTTTAGGCAGTTATTGGTTATTGTTCCTGGGTTTTCTATGTTTTGGGGTTTGGTATTTATTCATCACGTGTTGGGTCTGTTGTGTTGTCATGTTTAGTTGTTAGTATTTCCTGTTTTATTTTGACAATGTCATGTGTTCTTTGTTCATTGTATTTAGCTTTCTCTCCTGGTCCTGTCATTAGGTTTATGTCTATCAGCTGTTCCCCCATGTGTCCCCACTTCCCCTGATCACCTCATGTCTGTATTTAAGCCTTTTGTTTTCTTCATGCCATTGTCGGTTCGTCTGTTTATCTCACCAGGGTCACAGTTTCAGTCATGGTCTTAGCCTGTTTACCTCACCTCAGTCATAGTTCTAGTTTTCATCTGTTATGTATTATTAGTCTTAGTCATGGTCTTTGTTTATTATTTTTCCACCACAGTCATAGTTTAGGTTTTGGTCTCAGTACCATTTAGTATTTTGTTTCTTAGCGTTTTGCCTGTTTGTTTTTGGTCTCTTGGTTCATTTCCCTGCCGTCATCGCATTAAAGGTTCACCTTTCTGTTAATCATTACAATTCCTCGTCATCATCTGCTTTTGGGTCCTGTTTCCACACACATCGGCGCACCCCGCCGTGACACATTGTGCCTTGGTTTAGTGTCTGAGACATCAGAGTTCCCGTCACAGCCACAATGCTCAAAACCAACACACGGCCACACGGAGTACGCTTTTAAGAAACATGTCTTCCTTAATGCACATGTGAGGTTGTCCAGAAGCTCTGATTACCAAGATCAGGAAAACAGTCACACCACTGAGGTGAAAATATCTGTGAGCGTGAACGCTGCAGACCAGACATCTGAGAAGAACCAGAGAACCTGTCACTCCATTCAGAATATAAAAATACTGAGGGCACTTTTTACTGCTGTCTGTGACCACACACACACACACACACACACACACACACACACACACACACACACACACACACACACACACACACACACACACAGAGATTCATCTAGTTTCTATGAAGAAGACAAAAGCATAAACAGCGCTTGCTAAGCCTCACCTCAGCAGAAACTAAATTGGCAACATCTCTCTCTGCTGGTTACACACCCGCAGAAACACACACACACACACACACACACACACACACACACACACACTCAGAGGCACACAGTGGCTGCCGTTGGCCTCACAGCAGGATGTTGTTGTTGTACTCAGCAGATTCCCAGGTTTTCCCTGCAGACGCTTCAAACGTCCTCTTTTCGTCTTTGGTGTTTCGCTGCCGCTCTTGTGCCTGCAGGCTGAAAACAACTGCACATCTCACATCTGGATTAAGTGTAACATCACACTAAATCACACAGCACAGGATTACTAACACAAACTGGATTTTGGTGTAACAACCTCTCCACAGACAGTATGTAAGAGGCGACAACGCAAAGCGTTTTTTTTTAAATTACACTCAAATTAACAATTAAACAGTTTGGATTTCAGGACCACGGACAGCACCTCAGTGTTTTTAGACACAAATACAGCTGACAACACATGAACTATTAACACACACAGACATGTATACACACACACACACACACACACACACACACACACACACACACACACACACACACACACACACACGACACGTTATTATCTCCTGTCAGTAAATCTCAGTGTTCACTTCCAGCAGCCGTTAGCTTATTAGCACTGAGGCACCAAAAACAGCAGTTCCTCTGACGTCCAGCAGAGGCAACAGTGAGTCAGGTTTTTAAATGAACCTGTTTACTGATTCACAAACAGTTTCATCTCTATGGAGACGCCCCCTTTATAACATTTGCTTTTAAAACTTTAAAACTGTTTAAATTATGGCTTATAGTTATTACACACACACTTTACACACACACAGGCCTTATTAGGGGCGTGGCCTCTTTGACTGACCGGCCCATGGTGACACAGGTGGCTTTAGCAACTAGCTGTTTGCTAGCTTCACCTGAGCCAGACCTCTGGACCGTGCTTTTCCTGCTGGAGCCTTTTGGAGCATTTTTAATGACATCATGTGACCAATAATATGGCTGCTGTGATGTCACTGTACTAACTTCCAAGGCGGAGCTCTAGTTAGGATTTCTAGGATTTTGATTGGATGTTTCTATTTAGCAAGTATCTGTGTCTGAGTGATCCACCTGTGCAGTCGGTGGACGGAGACTGACAACCAGACTCCACCCTCCAAACAGGGCCCCACAGGGTCTGTGCTGCTTTGCTGTTGTTACAGTCACAGATGAAGCTTTGTGTTGCGTGTTGTCATGGTAACAGTGATGTTGAGTCTTTGTGACTTTGAGTGTAAATGTCACCTCTGACACAGCTGCTGTTGTTTGGATGCAGCGTGGAGTGTGTGTACAGCTTATTTACAAAGACAGGAGTCAGTCTCACACACACACACACACACACACACACACACACACGCACGCACGCACACACACGCACGCACACACACACACACACACACACACACGCACACACACACACACACAGTGTTACACTGGTGACATTTGTCTTTCATCATCATGTAAAGGTCACCAGCAGCCGGCCCTCTGCCAAACACACTGCTGCTTTATTAGCATCAGATTATGACTGTGTGTGTGTGTGTGTGTGTGTGTGTGTGTGTGTGTGTGTGTGTGTGTGTGTGTGCGTGTGTGTGAAACAATATAAGAGCAACAGTGTTGGCTGTCTGTGTGCTGGAGTTACTTTATTTAAAGTTTAAGTTTAATTTCATGAACAAAGACACACATGAAGTGTTTACTGAAGATGGAGGAGCAGCAGGGGAGTTGGGGGGGGGGGGGGGGGTTCACAGGTTGTTTCAGGAATCCTGAGCCCGTACCTGGTGCTCTTTTGGCCTGCTGTGTGGTGAGGAGAATGTGAGGATGGGGTGAGTGAAGGTGCTGCAGGAGCAGATGTGGTTAAATGTGAAGTGCAGCACAGGAACACCTGTCTGCACGATGATCTTAGCTGATAAACTGAGTTCATAAGAAATGAGATCTTTAAATTAAATCATCCAACCATCTTCTACCCTTCGTCAGGGTCCTTCCCCTTCCCAGACACCTCCTGCAGCTCCTCCACGAGGACAGTGACGAATTCTCATCCCAGCCAGAGCCATGACCTCTACAGAATGTCCCAGGAATCCTGCAGTAGGAAATGAAACACCTCCTCTCCTTTTCCTCTCTCCACGTCCCTGAACAAGGCTGAGTCCTACTCAGAGGCAGGGGGAGGAGGAGGCGAAACACCAGATCTTTCAGTCCTGCAGACGTGAGGCGGTTATCACAGGCTGTGTGAACCTGGAGCAGCTCTGACTCGCTGTCTGGACGCCCCATCATCACCGATCATTAATCATGTCAGTCATATGTGTTTACTCTCATAACGACCCTTTGATGAGTGTAGCTGTCAGGACGTGAACCCTCAGCCCAGATTACATGAGCTGTGATCACGAACGAAAAACCCGTCACCTGTCCACTTTGGCTGCAGTCTGAATGGAGAACTCTCTCTGCTGTGCTCCTCCTTTCAACCCCCCCCCCCCCCCCACTCCGTCCATACTAACCTCGTTTTAAACTTCTCCTTCATTTCATTTGCTCGTTTTTGTCCCTCCTGGTTTCTTTTCATTTTTCCGTCTTTGCAGTTCAAACTGAATTTCAGTCACGACGGGATGTGAGTGTGTGTCTGTGTGTGTCTGCGTGTGTGTGTGGTATATTATGGTATGCATTGCAGCACTGACGGGTAATGGGAAATTGATTGTGACAAAACGACATTACAGACGGACATTTCCATAAGAGTTTATTTACGCTGCCTTTCCACAGGGAACATCATCTCCCTTCATATTCCCTTCTCCGTTGTCGTGTTGCTTATGCGATGCAGGCAGGTTGCCGTGGCGGCCTCTGGGGGAATCGAACCTGCAGCGTCCGCTAACAAATGAACAGCCCCGCCAAACGGGCTGCAGTCATCTTTTCATTTAACCCGAGCGGCGCTCCGGCCGCCCCGCACTCTCTCCAAATCAACAGCTAATTTCATTCCCATGATTCCCCGCTCCATGGCAGTGCCGGGCGTTCGGTTGGAGGTTTATTGGCAGATATGAAGACGGGCCAAGCTGCGGTGATGCAGTAATTATGGCTCTAATAAGCCGATGTTCTCCATGTAAATGGAAAGAAATCAGATGTGTGTAAACAGAGAGCACGGCGGCCCCGGGGCCGATGGGTATCCGAACCGTTTCACCGAGACGCCTTCTCCCTAATGATGCACTCAAAATGTATTTTCCGCCAATCACATGAGACTCGGTGTGACTCCGAACTCAGACTCCAACAACGTTTCCGTGCAGTCGGCTTCACTTCCGTGGAGTGAAATGAAAGGACTCTGATGCTCGGCTTTATTATTGATCATGTGATTATTAATGTTGGTTCTGTTAAAGCTATCAAAACTTTTAATGGTTGTAATGAAGACTCACTATCATATGATATTAATATTAACAATCTTTCTTTTGTTCACAGTGCTTCTCACTGAGAAACAAAGACAAAGACAGATCGTGCTTCTTACCATTAATGCTAACAGTTTCACTTTCTTAACAGCAGTGCAAACATCGAGGCTTTTGTCTTCAGGGCCAAAGAGCTTATTATCACATATAATAATATCAAAAGAATACTGCAATAACAAAAAAATAAAAGACTGTCAAAAAAAGAACATCCTGTATTTCCTTTACTTCATGTACATTTTCATTTCTGGACTTTATTCAGCAGATACAGTGAAGACTGACAGGTAAGCAAGAGAGAGAGACATGCGGTGGCCGCCTGATTGCGTAACATCACAACACCGTTACTGCCATTAACACCTTTGGAGTATTAACAACATTTTTGCCCTCTGATATCATAGATATGTATAACTGGGTATCATCTGCATACCAGTGAAATTGTATGGAGTGTTTATTAGCGTGATATTATTTGTGTAACATTGTTACCTAACGAAGCATGAATAAAGTAAAAAAAATATTTATTGAAGTACACACAGTACTCAACTCAAGACCCCTCGTTTACATAAAGAAATAGGAATCCATCAAGTAGATGTTATTCAAAGCAGTGCAGGACATTTTCTTTAATACCAACATTTAAAGAAATACAGTGACTTGCAAAAGTACTTGGCCCCCTTTGAACTTTTCCACATTTTGTCACATTGCAGCCACAAACATGAATCAATTTTATTGGAATTCCACGTGAAAGACCAACACAAAGTGGTGCACACGTGAGAAGTGGAACGAAAATCATACATGATTCCAAACATCTTTTACAAATAAATAACTGCAAAGTGGGGTGTAATTCTTTCACCGGGAGATCAAACAGTAGCCAACGTTTAGTCAAAGACTTTTACTTCGGAAATCCTGTTAAACTAGTCAGCGTTTCCTGTCACATGATTCAGAGAGAGTGATCTGTCACTCAGAGAGGGCCTGTTGTTTTATTCATAATGAACCTCGATCGTCCGATTCAGGTGAAACACACAAAAGTGGATCATCAATAATTTACCAGCAGCTCATAATGGAGCGCTCTGTGTCTGTGTGTGTGTGTGTGTGTGTGTTTGTGACTTACAACAGTAGCCTTTTAGCAGAACATGCTAACTAAAACGTATCTGTTGTTTTTTAAAAGCTGCTCGTCTGTTCTGTCGGCCTGTTTGTTCCTGCTTCCTCAGTAACCACCACCACCACCACCATCATCACCATCATCACCACCACAGTCATCATCATCTAGATAATCATAAAACTTATATGTTGTTGCATATTTGAGATATTTATCTGTTTCTTTCTGGCTCATGACATTCACAGTTTCTTTGTGTACATTTATAAAGCACCGTGGAGTCACTGGGTTCAAGTTCACTGAGAAACAGGAAGTCTAACAAACTCTTTCACATATAAGGTCCTCCATTTAACCCTTTCACCATAGTGTTCACTACAGTGGACAGCTATTCTTGTATTTGTGTCAGTGTTGATGGTTTACTTGCAGATAAACCACTACATTGGACACTGATGTGTCACTCCATACCTGCATTTTAGGAAGAATACGGGAGTTTGAAAGGACTCAAGAACGTTTAAAATGAAGTTCCTTCATCAGATTATAAGCATCTCCTTCTGAGACTACATCATGAATACGGAAGTCAGATCAAGACTCGGCCAAAACCTGGCCCCTGCAAAGACAACAGTCAGAAAACTGAAGAGGTACAGCCACGTTACCTGCTCAAAGGGCTTGTCATGCTTCCCTGACATGTTGTTGCAAAAGCTGCACTTTCTGAGCCTTATTCTGCCCCAGCTTTCTCCCTGTTAGAACAAATTTTTTCCATCCATCCATCTGTCCATCCATCCATTCATCATCCATCCATCATCCATCCATCCATTCATCATCCATCCATCCATCCATCCATCCATCCATCCTCTTCTGCTTATCCTGTCATAGGGCGAGAGGCAGGGTACACCATGGACAGGTCTCCAGTCTGTCACAGGACTAACACAGAGAGACAGACAACAATTCACACTCAAAATCACACCTCTGGATAATTTAGAGCAGGGGTGCCCAATCCCGGTCCTCGAGAGCTACCGTCCTGCAGCTTTTAGATGCATCCTTGTTCCCACACACCTGAATCAAATGAATGGCTTGTTATCAGGCCTTTGCCAAACATGATGGCATGCTGAAGAGGTAATCAAACCATTTGATTCAGCTGTGTTGGAGTAGGGATGCATCTAAAAGCTGCAGGATAGTAGCTCTCGAGGACTGGGATTGGGCAGCCCTGATTTAGAGTCACCAGGTAACCTAACCCCACAGACTGCATGTCTTTGGACTGTGGGAGGAAGCCAGAGAGAACCCACGCAAACATGGGGAGAACATGCAAACTCCACACAGAAAGACTCTGGCCTGATGGTGGAATTGAACTCAGGACCTTCTTGCTGTGAGGCAACAGTGCTGCCCTTACAACCTTATGTAATATATATTATATTATATAATAACTATATAACTAAATATGAACTATATATTATATTATATATATTGGGTGGCTACTTTGATTTAGTGCTATATAAATTCAAAAAAACTGAATGGACTGAACTCGGGTAGCGGGTGAGAACAGTGGTTGCCGAATTTGCCAACAAAAATACAAAAGAAGAAAAAAAAAACACTGATGATGATGATGAGCCAACATTGTTTGCTGTGCTCCTATAAAGTCTTCCTGAGTGTGGGAGGGAACTAACAAAGGCTTCGGTGTGTGTTGGTATCGTTGTTCAGTTTTAACTCTGCGTTAGCTCTCCTCCTCTGGATCTGTGTCAACTTTGTTTGGGAGCTGGAGGATTTGAAGGGTTAATGAGGAGCAGAGAGCAAACTTTTAATATGAAATGTTTCCTGCAGCAGTTTTCCAGTAAACCTAAGTGTTGGAGGTTGAGTGGAGGCGTCCGTCGGGCTGCAGATTCGATGATATTTCCTTCTATAATTTGAGCTGTCAGACGATCGTCCGTCCACACCTCCTCCCCGTTCCTCCCCCTGCTCCTCTCCTCGCTGGGTCATTTGTCATGGAGGAAATCACCGCTCAAATCTTCCACGGCGGTAATATCTCTGTCATTCACCCTCCTCCCCTGCCTCACTCGTCCTCCCCCTCTCATCTCTGGGTGATGCTATCTGAGGAGAGGAGGTGACAGTCTATCAGAGCACCTCCTCTCTGCTCCCCTGATAACACTCCACTGCTTATAATGTTAAGAAGATGATAAGAAATAATAGTCTTTCTCTTTTTCATGTTGGAGTGGAGTATCAGGGCCGACGAGCCGACATCCATCACCTGCTATTTATCAGCGCTGAGCGGCCGGACGGCGGCACAACTTTTACAAGTGAAGAGCAAAATAATAACTGAGCTGCAGAAACAATCAGCGGCGAGATGCAGGAGGTGAGTTATTAGATTTAAAGTCCTCCAACAGTTATCTGCCCACTGTGTCCAGGAAACGATGGAGGGAGAGATTCGAGTGCAGTTTGTAATTTCTGCTTTCACACATTCAGTTTCTGTAAAAACACTCAAACATCAGCAGATGTTTCTGCCGCTGACCTCAAAGACCACGCTCAGGAGACTTTCAAAATAAGACTTCGGCAGACTAACCTGGATCTGAGTTGTGATCCAGCAGACACATGAAAAGAACAGTTTTCAGGATTTGCACAGAGACATTTTGTCATCAGGATCAAATTTCATTTCAGGTGTTTGGTGAGGATCAGACAGCACCAATCATTGATAAAAAAAAAAACTGAAACAAAAACACAACAAAACTAAAAGAAATGAGAAGAAGCAATGACAGCGAGGAGATAACGAGCAGCACAGACAGAAGTGAAGAAGAGGCAGAAAATGAAAATGTGGGAAGAGAAGGAGCAAACAAAAAAGCAGCATTAAAAAGTGTTTTTTCAAGTGAGAAAAGTTACATCAATAAAAACTGACCATTGGTAATTCAGATCATAGGGCGGAGGTTGGATTTGTTTTACTCTTTCCTTGTGGCGTTGTTATGTCCACGTTGCGTCTGCTGTGCCTTTCTGTCCCATCCCTATGTTCTGTCTCCCCAGATGCTGTTGAGTTTACATGTTTAGAGTTCAGTCAGTGTGTTTCCTGTTTTACTTTGAAGGTACGTGTCTCATGTCAGCGTTTCTAGTTTTGCTTCCCTTGTCTCGTCCAGCCTGATTACTCCCAGCTGTGCTCTCCTTCTCTGTCTCATTCCCTCGTTATCCCTCAGTGTATTTAAGCCCTGTGTTTCTCTTTGTCAGTGTCGTAGTCTCCCTCATAGCTGTGTTTCCCTGTGTGTTAGTTATCCATGTCCCAGTTTAGTTATATTTTTTGTGCCATTCTGCAATAAAGCAGCTTTTTGATTGCTGTGTGGTGAGCTTTGCGTTTGTGTCCTTCTCCTGCCTGCACACAGCCGAAACATCACAACAACCTACTTCCTAACAGTATTCTAAAACTGCTTTCTAAAAGGGAAAACACTTTGAGGGCAGAATCAAATTTAAAACCTGCCTTGTTGTCATCCATCATGAAGCTCAGATTTGGTCACAGGCAGGTCACGGTACCCAGGGAACACGGATCTGCAGGAACATCTGGACACACCTCTGTAATCCTGTGTTGTGAGTTTGGACCTGTTCTGTTCCAGCACTGAGGTATCATCAATGATGACAATGAAGACACCACCCAACGCCAGCTCTCGGCCACTGCATGTCTGTTAGCGTGTTCCACTTTAAAGGTTCGCACGTGGAGCGTTTTGTGAAGTCACAGACCTCACAGGTGGTAACGCATCATCGCTGTTATTGATTCAACTATGTGGCCTGGTTTGGGCTCCTGGGTTGGCTTTAGCGTCATGGATTTAAGAAGTGGGCTGCTACTTCCTCCAAAGCTCTGTTTTAATTGTTGCCGTGGTGATGAGTCAGCGTGTCTTGACAAAGAAGTGCCGCATGAAGGCTGTGAACCTTTAGACTTAAAATTTACTTCATATTTAAAACTTTACTCAGAGATTTGAGCCGATGGAGACACAAACATGAAGAGACGTTTCAGTTTCAGTCATCGTCCTCAGAAAGCTCTGAGTCTGAACACAACACTCATTTCTTTTTGATGATAATGGATGTTTGTTTATGGGTGATCGGCCCCGGTGGAAACATGAGAAGAGAACAACAAGGAGCCAAAGAAGGAGCTCTGATGATGGCGCTCCAATGATGGAGCTCTGAAGGAGGAGCTCTGAAGATGGAGCTCTGAGGATGGAGCTCTGAACATGGAGCTCTGAGGGTGGAGCTCTGAAGATGGAACTCAAAGGATGGAGCTCAAAGGATGGAGCTCTGAAGATGGAACTCTGAAGATGGAGCTCTGAGGATGGACCTCTGAAGATGGAACTCAAAGGATGGAGCTCAAAGGATGGAGCTCTGAAGATGGACCTCTGAAGATGGAGCTCTGAAGATGGAACTCAAAGAATGGAGCTCTGAAGATGGAGCTCTGAGGGTGGAGCTGAAAGGATGGAGCTCTGAAGATGGACCTCTGAGGATGGAGCTCTGAGGATGGAGCTCAAAGGATGGAGCTCAAAGGATGGAGCTCTGAACATGGAGGTCAAAGGATGGAGCTCTGATGATGGAACTCTGAGGGTGGAGCTCTGAACATGGAGCCCAAAGGATGGAGCTCTGAAGATGGAACTCTGAGGGTGGAGCTCTGAGGATGGAGCTCTGAAGATGGAGCTCTGAAGATGGAGCTCAAAGGATGGAGCTCTGAAGATGGAGCTCTGAAGATGGAGCTCTGAAGATGGAGCTCAAAGAATGGTACTCTGAAGATGGAGCTCTGAGGGTGGAGCTCAAAGGATGGAGCTCTGAAGATGGAACTCTGAGGGTGGAGCTGAAAGGATGGAGCTCTGAAGATGGAACTCTGAGAGTGGAGCTCTGAGGATGGATCTCTGAAGATGGAACTCTGAGGGTGGAGCTCTGAGGATGGAGCTCTGAAGATGGAGCTCTGAAGATGGAGCTCAAAGGATGGAGCTCAAAGGATGGAACTCTGAAGATGAGCTCTGAGGATGGACCTCTGAAGATGGAACTCTGAAGATGAGCTCTGAGGATGGACCTCTGAAGATGGAGCTCTGAAGATGGAGTTCAAAGAATGGAGCTCTGAAGATGGAGCTCTGAGGGTGGAGCTGAAAGGATGGAGCTCTGAAGATGGAACTCTGAAGATGGAGCTGAAAAGATGGAGCTCTGAAGAAGGAGCTCTGAAGATGGAGCTCTGAGGGTGGAACTGAGGGTGGAGCTCTGAACATAGAACTCAAAGGATGGAGCTCTGAAGATGGATCTCTGAGGGTGGAGCTCAAAGGATGGAGGATTTAGGTTAATCTGGTGTTAAGGGACCTGAATTTGCAGGGACCAGATTCTTGAGGGATCTGGTTTTACTGGGATGCGGTTGAGAGAACCTAGTTTTAGACAGACCCACTTTTAGAGGGACCTGGTTGAAAAGGACCTGGATTTAGAAAGATCTGGTTAAGATGCAGCAGAATCAGAAGCACTAGACCAGATGAACATACAGACGAGGTTTTCCTTACCTGGATGTTTGAGCATGCATGAAGCTTGATTATGGCGGGGTCTACCTTACAGTGTAAGCGCCTTGAGGCGATTGTTGCTGTGATTTGCCGCTGTGTAAATAAAACTGAATTGAAAGCGGTCTTCTCACTCGCCTATAGGGCGTTGATTTCATTTAAAGAATGATGTTTATCAGCTTCTCCTTCTGTTTTTCATCAGTTTGCTTCAGGATATTATATGTCAGTGTTGTCGGTTTGAAACGGTCTCATTGCTCAGACTGTTTGTGACTTTGTTTAAAAGTGCTGCATCAATAAAGTTTGTCGCTATTGTTCGTATTATCCTTACAGCTGCAGCAGCGTTGGCACGAGGGCTGATGTTTCTGTCTTTGGCCAGCAGGGAGTTGAATAAAAACTCAGAGACAAACACTGTCAGCAGTCTTCATTTAGGAACAGTGTGTGTGTGTGCGCGTGTTTCTGTGTGTGAAGCCTCTCGAGACGGCGTCTGTCAGCCATTTGCAGGCGCTGTGTGTGTGTGTATTTCCATATTTCCTGTCTAATGGCAGCACTTTCTCCTCTGATATCATCAGCACTTCTCGACTCGCGCTCTGTGCGTTTGTTGTGTTTTTCTTCACTTACATTTAAATTAATGTCGAGTCCATAAAAACGGGACTTAAACTCATTTCCATACAAAGAAAACGCTCACATGCTGAAATGTTTCTGCTAATGAAACAGCCTCACTAATTACTGCCGCTTCACTCAACAGCAGATTTGATGTTTTATGGATTATTTACAGTGAGACTCTTTAATACGTTTAAATCTTTGTTTTCTGATGATGTCAGTGCAGGATAAATCCAGCTTCTTCGTCCCAGAGGAGACAGAGTTTGAGCCTCCAAATCACTCAAAAAAACAATGTTTTAACCAAGCAGTCACATCAACATCACCAGTGACACCTGAATCACAGATATCGGCCAATCAAGTTAATGTGTTGTATTTTACACCAGAATTCCTGACATGGACATCATGAGTGTCAACCTTTACGTCCCACTTTGCTTCATAACTGTGGACATGATCCTGAGAGGATCCACTTTGTTTCAGCCTCACGGCTCAGAGGAAAACTGACAAAGATGGAGAATAATGACATTTATTGAAATGTCTGATTAGACCTGACAAAAACCTCGCTGTGTCCATTACATCATCACAGGTGCGATGCTCTGTGACCTGCTAACAGGTGAGTTTGAAGAACAGACACTGGTGACCCAGAGGTCAAAGGTTAGACTCTGTAGCACCAAATGATGTGTCTGATCCCTGAGGCGAGCCGCCCAATCAGATCGCAGGAGTCTAACAGGCCAGGATGTGTCCAACACAGCTGACTCCTCCTGTCTCATTTGCTCCACCGAGGAAATCAAACACACCTCACGCACACTTATTGTTTAGTCTGTGTGTGTGTGCGTGTGTGTGTGTGTGTGTGTGTGTGTGTGTGTGTGTGTGTGTGTGTGTGTGTGTGTGTGTGTGTGTTTATGGAAATTTAACTGCTTGACTGACAAACGAGGGCGGAAGATCAAAGTGCTGTGTTGTATACTAAAAGATGCTGAAGTGTGTGTCTGTGTGTTTCTGTGTGTGTCTGTAACTGTGTGTGCGTGTGTTGTATTGTTGTATGTAATCCTTATTTCTGTGCAAAAAGGGTCAAACCCACAAATTAACTTTCTTCTCATTAATTTAACCAGGATTAGCAGCCAGTGTGTGTGTGTGTGTGTGTGTGTGTGTGTGTGTGTGTGTGTGTGTGTGTGTGTGTGTGTGTGTGTGTGTGTGTGTTCGGGGTTAATGGTGTTGATGTTGAGTTTTAATTGCTTTCCATTCAAGGAAAATCCATTAGATAATATTCATTACCTCTGTCTCCACTCCCACCCCCACGTCAGCCCCATCCCCACCCCCACCTGATCATCAAGACCTCATCAATATCTCCAGCCTCAGAACAGCAGTGCTCGCACACGTCGATCAATACCTGATCAATAATCTCTGTGGCCTGTGTGAGGTCTCATTTATGAATGACAGATTCATTTTGAACTGTGAGAGAGAAAAACGTCCATCCTGGAGTCGACCCGTCACTCCTGGATCATTCGATCATTTTAACAAGACTCAGCATCACATCTTTTTCGTGCTTTCTTATAAGTCAGGTGTTCATAACAGTGAGGAGTCAGTGTTAAAGTTGGTTATTACATGTGACGGGATGTGAACAAAACGCAAGAAAACCTGGGAATAGAACAGAGGAAACCCCCTGGAAACACCTGGAGTCAGCTGGAGATGCCTGGAAACTGCTGGTCAGCTTCAGCAGTGTGAATGAGCATGATGAGATGTTTGTGTGGCACAAGCACGGTGCGAGAAGCTTGAGTAACTGAAGAATTCAAATTCAAAATTCAAAGTTTGGGGTCTTCACTCACCCCAGTTCTGTTAACCGTCAGGGCTGGGGGGCTGGGAGGAGGTGATGGCTGTCAGACTGGGGTCTGGGATGCGGGGCCTCCCTGCTACTGCAGATAAGGAGGTGGTCCGCTTGCCTCCACCCCAGAGAGAAGGGTTACATCTCCTGGGTCTAGGTGCGGCTTGCCCCTCTGAGGGTGGGGGTACCTGGACCTGGGATATAGAGTATGTTTGGGGAGTGTGACTGTGTGCACAGTGTCTATTTGTGTCTGTCTACACGTTGGGTGAGTGCCGAGTGTTTGTTTGTGCATATGGGGTGGGAATGCACGTCTGTGTCCGCGTGCGCCTGTTCGTCTGTGTCTATATGTCAGGTTGGGTCTTAGACTCCACCTCTCTGGGCACATCTCAGGCTCTCCAAAGTACGGAGGCCGATCTCCCCTCACCACGCTCCCTGCCGGTGGCTGATGCCCTCAGACGTTGGTGTGTTGGTGGTCCTTGTGGACTGGGGCTGGGCGCTCATGTATGTACCGGCTCACTCCTGGTGGCCGATTGGCGCCTGTGGCCCGGCTGGGCCCCTTCCGGGGGGTGGGGTACCCTCAGGCCACAGAGGGAATGACATCCTGAAACTGATGTACAGGTGCCAGAAGCTGCTGATGGATGGCAATAACTTTTTCTTGGAAGCAGTGCAGGAACTTGTGGCAGGTCAGTGGCACCGAAGGATGAGGTGGATCAAGTAGGTGAAGTAGTCGGTTGATGGTGGAGAACAGCAGTCTGGGATGACTTTGCTGCTGGTGAATGAGGGAAGAGTGATGATGAGTTTTGGCCTGAGAGCTGCTTTGTAGGACATCACACGATCTTTAGCCATGCCAGATCTTCTTCTCAGAGCCTCTTAAGTTTGAACCAGTACAGTTACCATGATGTTTGGACAGGTGTGGAGGGAACGCTGCCGTCGATGCGAGGCAGTTGCTCAGATTGCTGTCCTCGGCCTGTTTACATGTGTCTTCAGATCATAAAGCTCAGCTTCATATCAGCTGTCCAAAGATATTTAGTCACCATTTTTATTAATACAGCAGCTTTAAAAGATCATCCAGATAACTCTGATGGATGCAAGCCAATTATTAATCAATAATTATTAACAGCGTCGTGAACTCAAGCTACCCAGTGATGTAACCGCAGACCGCACACTGACGTTTTTCTATGAATGTGCTTTAAAAGAGCTTCAGCGTCTGTTTGTGGCTCTTTCTGAATAAAACTGATCAACTTTCTCGACCCTGACTGGGTCCCGTCAGGGGAGCAGGTAAAGGTGAGACAGGTGTCGGAGCGTCCCCAGGATCAGCGAGGACAACAGGAAGTCGCGTTTCATCATTTCTGCGTCTCTGCTCTCATTTTTCTTCCTCTTCTCTCTCATATGAGCCGTGTTTGCCTCAGCCCGGCCTACATTAGATTAACCTGAACTCTGAGGGTGTGTGTGTGCCTGTGTGTGTGTGTGTGTGTGTGTGTGTGTGTGTGTGTGTGTGTGTTTTCAGCCTGATATTAGAAAGGCAGGATGATAATCGGTCAGTTGTCACCGTGACAACAGACATGGATCATATTTAGACTCCATGAAACACAATTACACACACACACATGCACGTGCACGTGCACATGCACACACACATGCACACACACACATGCACGCACACACACATGCACACACACACACGCGCACACACACACACACACACAGACACACAGGCACGCACACACACACATACACACACACACACGCACACTGTTGTGTTGTCTGCAGTAAATTCAGTTACTGTTATTAATATCTCCTCTCTGACCGACTGTCTCCTTCTGTACATCCTTGTCTCCTTCAAACCTCGTTTGTTTTTTTCTCTGTTCCTTCCTTTATTCCCTCCTTCCCTCTTTCCTCCCTCCTTTCCTTCCTTCCCCACCTCTGCTTTCTCAACAGCCACCCCTTCTTCCTTCCCCTACATCCTTCTTGTTTCCTTCACTCCTTCCTTCTTTCCCACTCTTCCTTTCTTACTAAAAGCAGGTTTGTGGGTCACATTTGTCCTCAGTGTGAGTTTCTGTGTGTGATTGACGGAGCGTCTCCATAATGTGTTGATTCATAATTCATCTGTCGACATGACAGCTGATATTTTATTCAACACACACACACACACACACACACACACACACGTTGTTTTGTTAAAGGCAGACAGTGTTTTAGCTCCACCATACTGAGCCATCAATTATTCACCTCTGTGTGTGTGTGTGATGGAACGTTATCTTGATGTCGCTACATGCTGTTAGCACAAGCTCACACACACACACACACACACACACACACACACACACACACACACACACTGAGTGTAAACAGAGTGTGACCTCGTTAAGCCTCGTTAGCGCTCACGTTTGTTTGCAGGTAATTAGTTTGTTTTGTCTCTTTGTTTGTCTTGTTTTAGTTTAATCAATAAACATGGCCACTCCCCGGGGATGCCCCTCCCTGACTGTGTTTACAGCCACAGTCGTCACGGAGACAGGGCAGGTGCGGACTCAGCGAACCGATTGGCTGATTGATCTGCAGTCTGAGTTTATCTGAGAGTTAAACTGGTTGAGCTGGAGTCTCTGTGGGATGGAGTCAAAGCAGCGAACGGCCGAACTTTCTCCGACTGCTTCCTCGCTCTGTGTGCGTCCATGCGATAAACGCCACATGGTGAGGAGGCCGCTGCATGCCACGCTGCTGTAAACACGCCGCTCGCATGAGGAAAGCAATCCTACAATCTACAAACTAAAGTCGAGCTCAGGCTGCGGGAGCCTCACAGTAAAGCTCCAAATGTGCTTCTATTTTCTTTTCCATTGCTCAGCATCAGCGTCCTGATACCATCTAGTAGAAGGAACTATGTGTCCTACACGCTGCCGGAGTACGAGTTCTACTTTTGGTTAAAATAAACTGAAGATCAGGTGACCCCTGTGTGGTGTCAGAGCTCCACTGAGTTAAAGAGGAAGCTCAGACTGCAGAGGCTCACCTGCTAATGTGGTTCAACTCTGACAAATAAAAGATGGATTTGTTTACCTGATGATTCACATCCAGGTGCACAAGGAGGAGGGGCTTCACATCTCATGTGGAACCAAAAGTTGTTGTAAATATATTTTATTGAGAATAGTCTCACTATTTAAATATTCAGTATTTTGTGTAATTATATGATTGAAAACTGTGATCTGTGGATCAGTTTAAAGGCTCTGGTAGTTACTTACTGGGGAAAATATTGCTGGGACCAGTTTATCTGAGCTGTTCTTTCAAAGTCTCTGTAGGTGATTGGCAGCATTCCAACGCTGTCACACTTCAGGGTTTTTGTTTGGTTTGTTTTGGGATAGTCTGATTTCTTACAACACATCACCTGATGTCATTGTTCCATATCATAATAACTGATTAAAGAGAAGTCCAGCTGGTAGCGCTATGACAGCACTGCTCTCAAACTGTGGGCCAGAAAAACTTTAAAGACAAAATAACCACACTGAGACCTTTGTGCAACACTGCAGTCAAGTTACTGACCAATGCAAACATCGCTGTAATGTATGACCGCTGAGGTAATGTTACTGTAACATATTCAGACCACTGATGTTGCAGAGCTCATATTTCCACATTAATAATTTGTCATGTCCTGAATGGAGAGTCCTCTTCACACACTGAGGTTAATTATGGAGTTCCACAGGGTTCAGTGCTAGGACCAATTCTGTTTACATTATACATGCTTCCCTTAGGCAGTATCATTAGAAGACATAGCATACATTTACACTGCTATGCAGATGACACCCAGCTCTATCTGTCCATGAAGCCAGATAACACACACCAATGAGTTAAACTGCAGGAATGTCTTAAAGACATAAAGACCTGGATGGCCGCTAACTTTCTGCTTCTTAATTCAGATCAAACTGAGGTTATTGTACTAGGCCCTGAAAAGCCTAGAAATATGGTATCTAAGCAGATTCTTACTCTGGATGGCATTACCTTGGCCTCCAGTAACACTGTGAGGAACCTTGGAGTCATTTTTGACCAGGACATGTTCTAAAATTATAGAAACATATATCTGACAGACCTGTCCAGGGTGTACCTTGCCTCTCGCCCTAAGACAGCTGGGACAGGCTCCTGCGACGCTGATGGATGAACTGAATTAAGAGTCAAGAGAGAAGATCCATAAACTCTCCGATATAATGCTCTCCTGTTGACTTTACCAGGTTTTGTTTCCATCGCCCTTGGCTCCTTGCACCTGGAAGAAATCACCCACCTGTCTCTGATGAGCTCATCATCGTCACTGCTGAAGGTAGTGGCAGGCTTTCAGTCGTGGCTGGATTGTTGAAGTACGCAGCGTTCCAAATTATTATGAAAATTGTGTTTAAGTCTCATAAAGAATATGTAACCCAGTGAGTTTACACGACTCAGTAATGCACTACAACATGTTATTGTTAATTGGGATTTATCATTACTCTGTTAATCACTGAGTTGATCAAAAATAAATCAATAATAAAAGATAAATACTATAAATATAAGAATAAAACCCAAAGAGTATATTTAACACCCCTACTGGTTAGGAAGGAACAAGCCCCGCCTTCCCCTGCTCTGTATCGTCACGTGCTCAGACACAGAGAGAGACGGAGGTGCACGAGACCATCACTGATTTTCACCGCCAAGCTTTTCGCTGGAAAATAACTATTAACTTGATAAATTGAGCAAATATCCATACCGGAGATCTGCATGGACCTTGGAGAAACGGACCTGATTTATTGTGAACATTTCGGACCTTGAAACCATCGCGGTGAGTCAGAAGCTGTTAAGCTAACCTTGAAGCTAAAAAGCTAACAAGAAGTTAACAGGGAATATAATGGCCCGATTTCAATGTTGTAGATCTGCGCGGGAGCGGATGAAGTGGACAAGATCCTCTCTGAGAGTTGAACAAGATCCTCTCTGAGAGTTGAACATTAGAAGTGTGCTGGTGAGTTAAACTGGGACTGGGCGAATCAGGCTAATTGAAAAGCTAACTAGCCTAATGCTCATAGCTGTAGCTGACCACGTTTTCACTGTGGGAGAACACACGGGGTTTCTCACTGAGTTCAGCCATTTTGAGCACTCAGCTTGTGTGCTGATGATGTTCTAGTATTACTTGTTGAATATTAAATGCACTAAAATTAGATGATGGAATAAGTTAATGTTGATCTTAAAGGTCATGAATCTACTTTATTTTGTTACATTTGATGCTCGAGCTGCACTGGATAGATGTCCGTGTGTATTCTTACTGTGCTGATACGTTACCACATACTGTAAAACTACAGCCTGTGGGTTTTTGTATATTCTTTTCATAATTTTATTCTGTACATTGAGTGTAAATAATATATTGCTTCATTGCTATGCAGTGTAAAGCAATGCTCCTGTAATTCAGTTAAAGGGCAATACTGTAAAAAAATAATCTACCATAGTTTATGGTTTATTTCTGATTTCTGATAGAAATGTGCACCTTGACGATAGAATAAGCTGATTGTGATTTAAAGATTGCATTCATGATTAAGATGCACTGTATAGACTATAGTTAGAAATTAGAATTAATGTTTGTGCTTGTTTTGTTATAGCACTTACATTATTTACATATGGCCATGTATATCATTAGAGTGTGAACTGAATTAGTAATAGTCCTGTTGTTTACAGGCTAGGTTTTTTTATGGGATCGTGAGACCTGGATCTCTTCCTGACGAGGAAGATGGCGAGCCTTTCCCTTTGAACCGAACCGAACCACAGCCATTCTGAGTTGGCCCAGAAGGGCAGGTTGCTCTTCTCTCACGAACAATTGCAACAGTGCGGTAGGACGAAATCGCACCAATCACAAACTTTTGACCTGTTGGATTTGACTTGACTGAACACTGACTATTAAGCCGTCAAGACTGACATATCTGAGCTCAGATAGGATTCTGACTGTTATTATTATTGCTGTCACTGTATTTTATTTTATGTTTTCATTCCTGTTCATAAAATGCTGTTAAATTGTTGCTAAATAGTTTAATACAATTCATAGCAACTTTACCTGTGGCTCCAGTCATTCTTCTCCACGCAACTCCCTTTATCCCTCCTGCGAATCTAGCTATTGGCCCATTCTCTCCATCTTACTTTAATTTCCCCTACCCTATCCTGTACTTGGCTACAAATAAATAAGTTGTTTTTCAATTAAACCCATGGATGGGATTGTGTCTCAGGATACCTGTGATCGTTAGTTTGCCAGCTGAGCCCAATTAAAGGAAAAACTACTAAAGAAGGATGTTCCACATTATTAAGCAGACCACCATTTTCAAGCAATATAGGAAGGAAACATGATCTCTGCTGCTGAAAAGCGTGAAATAGTTGACCGCCTTGGACACGTAATGAAAACCTCAGATATTTCACGAAAATTTAAGCGTGATCACCGTAATGTTAAGAGATTTGTGGCTGAGTCAGAGCACACATGGGTTCATGCAGATAAAGGCACAATGACTCTGGAGCCCTGCGAACATCAAGCTGTAGGATCCTCCAGAGACTTGCAGTTGTGCATAAACCTTCTATTCGGCCACTCCTAACCAATGCTCACAAGCAGAAACGGCTGCAGTGGGCCCAGAACCACATGGAGACTAATTTTCAAACAGTCCTGTTCACTGATGAGTGCAGCGCAACCCTGATTGGTCCAGATGGATGCAGAGGTGGATGGTTGGTGGACGGCCACCATGTCCCAACAAGGCTGTGACATCAGCAAGGAGGTGGAGTCATGTTTTGAGCCGGAATCACGGGGAGAGAGCTGGTCGGCCCCTTTAGGGTCCCTGAAGGTGTGAAAATGACCTCTGCAAAGTATGTGGAGTTTCTGACTGACCACTTTCCTCCATGGTAGAAAGAGAGAAAACACCTCTGCATCCTTGGCTGCTATCGGCGTAAAAGGAGAGAAACTCATGGTGCGGTCAATTCAATTCAATTTTATTTATATAGCGCCAAATCACAACAAAAGTCACCTCAAGGCGCTCCCCATTCCTCCCTGACTTCAATCCTACTGAGAAGCTTTGGAGCATCCTCAAGCAAAAGATCTGTGAGGGTGGGAGGCCGTTCACATCCAAACAGCAGCTCTGGGAGGCTATATCGACATTCAAGTTGATTGAAATAACTTTTGATTTCAGTAAAATTGATCTACTAATGCTGCAAAATCAACAAATGACCATTTTCAATTCTCTACAACCTGTCAAATCTTTTGAAACTCTGTGTGCGTAATAATTTGGAACAGAGCATTTTAAATTTTGTTCAGTAACATTTGAGTTATACTCTATTGGTCAATGACTCAAGAATTATGCCGACTGTCATTTGAATCAACTATTTAGGAAAAACAGAGAAAAATATCATTTGCATAATAATTTGGAACGCGGCGTACTCAGTGAAGCCCCGCCCCAGCCCCGTGCGTTGTGTAAAGCATTTTCTGGTGTTTGTGTAAACAAACTGCCTCCTGGCTGTGACAGATACGGTTACAGAAAATATGAGCATGAATGGAAATCGTAATTTGGTTTTTAGGACACGTCGTTGTAACACAGGTGTGAAAACAAACTGAAACCAAGTTTGGATTCACACGCAGCTGCTGCTAATTCTTTTTTAATACAGACTACACAGGTAACGTGCTCTGACCTCTGACCCCAGCTGTCCACTGTGTGTTACCACAGCAACAGCTGTAGATCAATAATCATTTCTTCTAAGAGGTGAGAAAGGGTTGATGGGAAAAGTTTCTCCTCTTTATCGGCAGCACAGTTCAGAGCTCAGCATCATCAATCAGTGAAGCTCGAACATCACAAAGAGAAAAACCTTTGTGCTCCAAAATGATGAAAACTGAAACTGGAGCAGTTGCAGGGTTGGTCAACCGAAGGCAGCAAAGACAACAACGTGTTTCCGTCCTTCAGTTATTTTGTTCTTAGTCTTATTAGAGGAAGTCACATGGTCAGAATCACGACCCTCCAAGGAGCCACCTGAACTCCTCACAGCCTGCTGAGCTGCCTTCACTGTCCTCAGGATGACACAGAAATCACTCTGGGAAGGAGTTTGGAGCCACAGACAGGTCAGAAGGCTTCTCTGAGCTCGCCCATAAAGGCAAGTCACGTGACTCTGGATGATCCAATCGACTCTAAAGTAGAAACAGGTGGGTTAACGAGCTGGATGTGGCTGTGGGACACATGTATACGCACACCTTTTGTCTGTGTTAGCAGCTGATGTAAACAACCTGATTGGACGATTAGACAAGGTGAGACAGGTCACAGACACACACATTGACGCAGAGTGTGTTGATGCCCACTGATCAATAGCGGGCAAATCAATAGGTCGAGCATTGATCAGCAGTAATGGAGAGCATCAGTCTGAGAGAAGCGTTTAGGTGTTCAGCATGAAGTCAGCAGAGTTCCACTTCCTGTTGTGTGAAGCAGCAAGTAAACAACACATTCATCACAACGAGCAGACGCACACACCTGCACACACCTGCACGCACCACCCGGACGAACAGGTTTAAACAGCGCAGCAGCGGGATGAAGAGCAGTCCAACATCCTCGTCGTCCTCCTCAGTGTGTTTCTCAGAGTAAGTAACACACGTTTAATCTTTTTAAAGAATCATTTGTTCGCTTACAGAAACCCCACATCCGTCTCAAAGTCCGAGCCCATCCATGCTGGGGTGTTTCCTGTAATGATCCTCAGGCTGAGAGAATTAAAAGTTCTAAATATTCTCCTTTTATTTTCAAATTCTCACTCTCTGAACGATGCGTTTGAAACCTATATGCAATATGAAATGTGATATTCTCTGTGTTGTCTCCACCCCAGGACATCTGGTGTAATGAAGCAAGCACTCTAAGAATAATGAGCTGCTATTGGCTTTGAACAGACGGGTCAGTCTGAATGTAGCCAATCATTTTATCTTCCTGTAGCAGCTGCTCTGGAGTTCAGCTCTCACTTTGACACCAACCCAAGGGTGGAGGTCTGAGGGTGGGGGTCTGAGTGTTGTTGTCTTCTTTGCTTTTTTCAGGCCACATCAGCTGGTGGTCTTCAGCACATCTGAAGGTGGGGGTTATATAAATTGCTTCAGCTGCTGTTGCCTGCTGCTTTGCAACCCGCCTCCACCCAGCTCTCCCTCCATGCCGAGGTGTTCGCTGCAGATGGTGTTTCAGTACAGCTGTCCCACACAGAACAAACGCCCTGAAGCGTTACTCCTCTCAGCTGACGTATGAGTGTTAGCGACCTGTGGCCGGACGCTACGTTTCACAAAGCATTGTGGGAAACTTTGAATGCATCGTGACACAAAGACATCTGCAGGAAGCAGAGAGGACAACAAAAGAAAGAAGGGATAAAAACAATGAAAGACAGAAAACGAGTGGTGATGGAGGAGGGGAGCTGCCGCTGCCATGGCAACAATAGCTCCCTGCTCTCAATCAGGTCCTCAGGGAGACCCCCAGAGCTCTGTGTGTGTGTGTGCGAGACAGTTCACATGCACACACACACAAGTCTGTAGTCTTTTTAAAGGAGCAGTTCAACATTTAAACAACAGGACTTTCAAATGTTGAACTGTTCCTTTAATACAAGTCAGTTACCACTTTCTCAGAGATCAAAGGTCGCCTGGTCCCCGGCAGGATGTGAAGCCACGGTTGAGTCATCATAACCAAGGCAGTGAAAGATCAAAACGCCACACAGATATCTCCCACAATGCACCTGACCTCTGAAGACTCACAGAAATCTAAAAAGGTTTATAGTAGATATATGAAGATGGTAGACCCACACGTACCATGAACATGACACGAGGTGTTATCATTTTGTACCTTGAAACACTGACCGCTGTAACTTCAGTCATGGAAAAGTAACATGTAATGATCATGTAATGTTACACAAAGACCTCAGAGGAGGTTCGTGGATGTAGTGAAGGAAGACATGCTGAAGGTTGGTGTGACAGAGGAGGATAGGAGTCTGCCTCCATTGATAGGAGTTGTGGGGGCAGATCTGCGGTGGAGGGTGGGAAGATGGGCCTCAGGTTTAGGTGCTGAAAACAGCTGTTTTAGACGTATGGAAAGATTGTGGTTGGGTTCTTCTTCACACCAGTAACAATGCAAATGTCCTAACTGCTATATGCACCATAACCCTGAAGGTCAGGTGTTGTACGAGAATGGAGAGCCTGGAGGCTGAGAATGAGCTGGACCAGCACAGAAAGGTTTAGCAGCTCAAACAATGACTCGTTCCCACAGCTTACCAAAGGTACCCACCCAAAATACAGGTACAAAGAGTTGGGTGGAGCTTACTAACGCACTCGTCAGAAAGCATGCAGAGAAATATTCACACAGCTGAAGACAAGGAAGAAATGGAGACCCTAACCCTGTGCCTCGTCCAGAGGAAAGTTTGAAGTGTGACCTTAAAGCAGAGGATCTGGACCCAGACTGGTCTGAGAGATGAAAACTGTCAAACACCCCAAACTGACATAAAACCAGAACAAACCGTGACTCTTCTGGAGGGAAATAAAAAATAAAGAGAGGTGAAATCAAAGAGAAATAAATAAAAGTCTGTGTAATAATGAGGTTTTGGGGTTATCAGTGATTTATCTTAATCAAATCCTGTTTGTGCTTTTGTGACCGCTGAGGGAACAGAGCTGTTTAACAAAAGTTCATTAATCGCTTCCTCTAGTTTCTGTCCTCAGCACCAAAAACAGATTTTAATTATCATTTTTTAACAGAATAGGAGAAAAGCAGCAGAAGATATGAAAAAACAAATGATAAGAGAGGCAGCGTCACATGATTTACATTGTTAACGACACAGACTTGTTCTGCATGAAAGAAAATGGTTAAAGTGACAGCTGTAGAAAAAGTCAGCATCAGAGGATGGATGAGTTCAAAATAATAAATAATAATTAGAGGATCTCACTGATCTCTGAGTGACGGCGACGAACCAAAAACTCACCAGCTTCTGCTCCTCTGGTCTGACTCTGCATTCACATAAATGAGATTATAACGAAGTAACATGCAGCACGAGGTGCAGAGGAATCAATACGGCAAATACAGCGACAGACAGTACAGAGAAACGCTCTACCACAGGCGTGGTGGGCGTGCAAACACAACCATCCAGCAGACTCCAGTGATGTACGTGGTTTAGTTGTAGGAAGAAGCCGTCTCTGGAGCGGATGGAGTGGGTGAAGGTGCTGCTGGCGCAGAGAGGCTGAGGTAAAGGCTCTGAGACAGAGACTTCTCCGATGTTTGGGAAGTTCAGTTCCAATGATTATGAATGCTTTTCCTGTAAGGTCAGGAAAGTTCCTCCTCTGTTCATCCTCTGTTTGAAGATGCTGGTAGTATTTAGAGTCCATGTCACTGAGGTGGAGGTGGACACACTGCTGACTGTCTCTACAGGAGAATTCAGGATGGGGTAGATGAACTCATTCCTTCCAAAACTCAGTGATGATCTCTTTTATCTTGTCAACCAGCATCTGCTCAACCCCTGGAGTCTCCTCTGACCTGTACATGCTCAGAACCGGAGGTAGGAGAGTGGTGAGCTCATCCTGATCAGATGTTTTTACAACCTCATATCTGATGTGAGGCATCTAGCTACTTCAAGCTCCCTCTGAATGTGGAGTTTCCTTGCCCTGCCTTAAAGGTTAAACCCAGCCACCCTGCAGACTCTATCCCATCTGCTTCGTAGTTTTGGTAACAACCCAAAGCTTATGAACAAACCAAGGGGTTGATTTTCTTGTAAACCAACTTTGCCATCTGCAAAAACTTGAGTCTGGTATTCCCAGACTATTCCCCTCATCCTTGCTGTGCCTGGAGATCCTGTCCTTGATTTAGATCCTTTGCTTTAAGATCATAAGCAGCATGTCTGAATCTGTGACGAGCAAACAGACACAGCACTCACTCTGGCTATACGAGAAACCCATCAGACTCCTTTAACGCTGTGAGATGAAACCTGACAGTTTTAAGATTGTCAGGACTACAGACTTTAAGCAGGAAGATTCCATTAACAAAAATTGTGTACATATGCCTCCTCTAATTTTGCTGCTATAATGTGAATATTCCCACTGTCCAGCTAATGAAGGCTACCTTATCTTGAAAAAAGTGAACTTTTCTTGGGGATACCCTGAACCATGGGGCCTGTTCTCAACCCCATGTGACACTGTAGAGGCTAAACTGGAGGTTGTTGGATTGCTGTAGGTACAGTTAGGCACAAACAGGCAGATGCATGAAACTGCAGCATTTCTGCACAGCAGAGCTGAAGATGAATCCTCTGTATTTGTGAGGCTGGTTTAACACAAAACGGCTTCAGGTGAGTTATTAACCTCCAAAATCTGAGATTCATGTACTCCTGCCATATTGAACAAACCACTGACATCAATTATTGTTATTATGCAGATGTACACTCGCTACAGCCTGTCCATACTTATAGCATATTCATAACATACCCTCATACCGTGTACATTGTAACATACCCATAATAGACCCATATTTTGTACCCACCTATAACAGACACATTTCTGTAATATATCTATATTAGAGCTAAAGCACTTTCTGGATGGATGCAAACTACATTTCGTTGCCTTGTGACGTGTGCAATGACAGTAAAGTTGAATTCTATTCCATTCTATTCTATTCTATTCTATTCTATTCTATACCACAATTACCTCACTCCGTTTCCAAGATTCCTTCCTGCAGGGAACTAAAGAAAGAATAGACTTGACATTCCCAAACGTTGTAACAGAGGTCTGGTGAGGTATGGGCAGCCAGCAGGTTTAGCGGATGTGCAACTTGGAAGTTAACCGGAAAACTTGGAGGCTAGTCAGGAGGTCTACCTACAGCAAGACCACACAAGTCCTCCTGCCACAATAGTGAGAAGTGACCTCCTCTAGCTGTGCTATGCCGTAATACCGCTTGTTACAACGTCTTATAGCCAAAAATGAGGGTTAGAGTAGTAAGCTCTCATCTCAGATTATAAACTCAGATTCATATAAAATTGGCTGTAAAGTCATTTACTGACTGGCAGTCTCCTGCAGTCCTTATTTCTTCCTGTGTATCTGTGGGTGTGGCACTCACCTGACCTGCTATCAACCAGCATACCTGATGGCTATCCACCTGCGAAGGTCTGCAGTGTGTCTCCTCCAGCTGAACCTCTTTCTTGCCCAACTACCTCTCCTGGTCGCTCCGCCGCACAGATGTGCCCTTGCCCAAAATAAGTCCTTTTTGGGGCACATGTAACTGTAGTACCATCTAAAAAGTACCACCATTCTGTGACTTCATTCAGGCAGAAATAAACTGTGATAAAATATAAATAACACATACATGTCTAAAAGATGTCAGCATTTTATGGTGCTGAAACTAAAGATACTTTTCTATGCTGTGGTGTGCTGGGGGAGCAGCACAGCAAAGAAGGACTCATCCAGGCTGGAGAAACTGATCAGGAGGGCTAGCTCTGTGGTCGGCATGAAGCTGGACACTCTGGTGACAGTGGCAGAGAAAAGGACATTAAAGAAACTGATGGACATTATGGACAATGCTGGGCATCCTCTGCACACGGCCATAAACAATCAGAAGAGTCTGTTCAGTGACAGGTTGCTTCTCCCCAAGACAAGAACTAACAGACTTAAAAACTCCTTTGTCCCACACGCCATCAAACTGTTTAACTCCTCTCTGGAGGGGAGAGGGAGGGGAAACAGGAGGACAAAGGAGGGGGGAACAACTAAGCTGTAGTGCCTCTTCACCTCACTGTACAATACCTTGTGCAATACTTTTGTAAATAGTCAACAGTGCAATAGACTCAATACTTGAAATGTGCAATTCACTTGTATTTTTATTTTTTATTCCTATTTATTCTATTTATCCCCTTTGTATATTTTATTTATATTGTCTCTGTATTTATATATGTGTGTGTGTATAACTCTGTAACTTCTGTCGGTGCTGTGCTTTTTTGGAAATCGAATTTCCCAGAGGAACCCACCCGAGGGATTAATAAAGTTCTATCTTATCTAATCTAACTTGTTGCCTTGGTTCATTACAGCGTTTTGACAGATTTACCTCTCTTTTGCTCTTCAGGAATAATCACCTTCACCTGAATCTTAGGGAGCTGTACTACTTGGTAATCTGAACAGCCGAGATGGGCAGTAATGGTAATCCGATTACTTTTTTCGAGTAATAAGTAAAGTAAGCAAAAAAGGTAATTAGATTACCGTTACTTTCCTGTAAGCATGCTGCGTTACTGCGTTACTAAAACTGCGGGTTTTTTGCAGAGTGTCTCATGACAGTGACGTAAGCGAGTGCGACGTTGGTGACAACAGCTGTGTGCAGATCAACAATGGATCACATATCGAGTGCAGAGAGAGTATGAGCGTGCAGCGTTTAAAGCGTGGAAGTACTGACCTTACTTTGAGTTTGATTCCATAAAAAGTGACAAAAACATTAGTGTCCGCTGTGCGTGGGAAGAAAACTTCTTTTTACAGCGAAAAAACCCCTAAACTTCCAACAAGCACCGAGTAGCTACGACGTAATGGGAAACTCACAGAGAAACTCGCGGATTCTTCCACTGACCGCGGCACACCTGCACCAGGGTAAACCTCCGCCTACCCCACTCCTGCTTTACAGGTGAAAATAGAGCAACAGGACCGCTGAGTCTTTGACTTTATTTATTTTCTGCTGTGTTTTACTTGCATCTATTTGAAAGACTGAGTGTAAACACACAAAATATTTTATTTTATGTGCTGGAATGTGCAGAAAATAGGTTTAAATGTTAAACTAATTTCTTCCAGTCAGAGAATGTTGCAGATAATTTAATGTTTGCTTGATGCATAAAGTTAAAAGATTAAAACTAATAAAACAAGTTTAAAAAGAGACTTTTCCATTTGATTACATTTTGTATGATGATTATGCAGAAAAAGTAGAATTGGGCTGAAAGATCTATCACTTTATCACCTCTTCAGGTTGTACATCGTGTTTTTAAAAAGTAACTAAGTAATTAATTACTTTTGAAAATAAGTAATCAGTAAAGTAAGGGGATTACGTTTTTTGGGAAGTAAACAGTAATTAGTTACTGATTACTTTTTTCAAGTAACTTGACCAACACTGTTGAACAGTGAGCTGAACTTTGGATCATCATCTTTTCTGCATTCCAGACTAACAGACCACTGACTGTGATCGTCTGCACCTAAGAGGAGGTGATAGAGAACAACCCTACCTGTGGTCTCAGGTGCTCCTTAAACACTTTTTACCTGGTAAAGAGAGGGAGGTGAAAGAAGGCAGATAACCTACCACAGCAGCACAAAGATGTCCTGTCTGACTCTGACTGTTTAAACCAGGGGACCTCAAGGGCCTCGAGGGCCGGTGTCCTGCAGGTTTTAAATGTGTCCTTGATCCATCACAGCTGCTTTAAATGGCTAAATGACCTCCTCAACATGTCTTGAAGTTCTCCAGAGGCCTGGTAATGAACTAATCATGTGACTCAGGTTTGTAGGCCCAGTGTGACCTCTAAAACCTGCAGGACGGTGGCCCTTGACGCCTGGAGTTGGACACCTCGGTTGAAAACATGGACGAGGGGGATAAGGACTCCTGTTTAGGCTGGAGGCAGGATGGTGGTATGTTAGGGGACCAAACCTATCCTGGACACAGCTGGTTTCGTTCCTTCTTCTGCCACCAACAATCGTGTTATGCACAAACACATTTGTTCTTCTCTGACCTCATAAACATGAGCGTGCTTCTCTCCTCTGCTACATCAGGCTGGTTTATTTCTGCAGCTCAGTCTGCATCACTACTCCTGGATATAATGAGATCTTACTGTGTGGAGAGGCTGACCTTGAATATTAGGTTTAAGCACGTTGCAGTGATTGGTTGATTTTATTTGACATGCTCAGCTTTGACTGGCTTGTTTTTGTCTTTTATTTGAAGAAAGTGCTGGAGTCGATCAGAGCAACCTGCTGTCTTTATTCACTGTGAAGAAATCATTTCCAAACAGCCAAACAGTCATTGAACAAGAGTTACATTAAAAACAACTGAAACCAAACGAGTGGAGCTGATTGGACGTCAGCTTTGATTGACAGCACTATAAATGTGTGAAGACATTCATTTTTGTTTTTTAATACAAAACGATGGTTGTTTTTCAGTGTGGCAACACCACATACACACACATGTCTAAAACCCCATGAAGACGACATGATTTGACATTTATACAAAACAATCTCAGATATAAATACATATTTATAATCTGTATGTTACAAAAGAGTTTCCCTCGTGATTTTGGTGACGGGCGGGGCAGCGTGATCAACCACAGTGACGTATAAATATTCAGCCAGCTACAACTTTGGCAAAAATCACAAAACCCACAGAGAAAAACACACGGGGCGGGGCTTGAATGAATAGGAGGAGCTTTGGGGTTGTGGGAGGAGCTACGGTTAGAAAGACAACTCTGAACAAGAAGACAGACAGTTACAGTAGCGTATCAGGATGCAGGATTTTTTTTTTTTTTAACAGCGCAAGCATAAAAAAAAATACAGACGTACAAGGGCGGGGCTAAAAGAAGAAGGGCGGGACTTCAAGGGACAAACTGATATTTTTCATTTATTGTTTTATCGTTGTGCTTTCAGAGGTCAGAAGTTTATGTGCTGAGGTTACTGAAACGATTAAAGGCCTCAAATTATTCCTGCTGCAATTTCTGATAAAATAAACACTGTTCATGGCAACATGGACGCCGCCGGATACTGCAACAGATTTTAGTGAATTCTCAGTGGAAGGAGCCTTTCATAGCTATGCTTCCTGTTCGTCCCCCCTGTTCTGAGTCTGGCAGCAGCAGAAGTAACAGGAACCTCCCTCGAACCTTCAGCCCAACTGAAATCAGTGCTGCTGCTTCTGTGTTCATCTCTCTTTTCTGAAACGTTCTTCAAATATGACACTTCAGTTTGGCTAAAGGTTGGCAAAGGTTTGATGATGAGATGTCCTGGATTATTTTAAAAAACAGGGAGTGTTCTGCCTCCCCCCACTGAGGTTCACCTGAACTCAGGTGCTTTCAGAGGTGTTTATCATGTCACTCATTGTCTGCTCCTCATCAGGGTGCTGATGAAGGGCACCATTAGCACCCCGATTGCTAGGTATGACAGACACACTGATAACTGTGTCCTGTAATTTGAAGCCTTTAATCTCACTCCTCTTTAGATTCCCATTTCTTCAACTAAGATTACATCACAAGCAGACTAAGTGAAGTCAAGTCTTAGATGTGACATCACAGTTTTTACATTGAATGACCCCGCCCCCAAACATAGAGTATAACATCAGAATAATTACAGACAGCTGAAAGCACCCGCAGAAAGCTGCTCTACAAAAAGTCCTTCTCAGGTTCTTCTTAGAGGCTCGGCCCAGTCGCAGACGACTGGCTGCTGCCGGAGGCCCCGCCTCCTTAGGCCACAGGTCCCTCCTCCTCTGAGGTGATTAGTGCTCGTGGCTGAGGGGGAGGAGACAGGTGAGGAACGAGGAGGAAGGTTTTCTACATGGGAGGAACGACGAGGCCGGACATGGCTGCAGAGAGACGAGGTTTGAATTCATTAATTATAAACATACAACAGAAATGATGTGTGTCACTGAGTGACAGCCAGGTGTGACACCTGCAGAGCAAACATCAGGTGTGGACATTTCTTTATTCTATGTATTGATCACATGTTTTGACAATATCACTTTAGTAATAGTAGCATCACTTTATCACGTAGTTGTATGCATGTAGGATAGTATCACAAGTGGGCCTTGTGTTTATCACAGCTTCACAGCGGGGCCATTGTATGGGGCCAACACTGTCTGTGCTGTTGTGTAAATGCTTATGCTATTGTGAACTTTACACACATGGAGAGATGCCAAACTGCCTTTCATTGTTTTTGTAACAATGACAATAAAGAGCTATTCTATTCTATTCTATTCTATTCTATTCTATTCTATTCTATTCTTGTATGTGGTCAGAGACATCCAGGCACTGCGTGTAAGAGAGGTGACGGCTGGTCGTAATTCTCCTTGGGGGGAAGGTTCAAGGATGAGCTGAGCTGGGAGGTATAGGTCATATATAAGACGTGAGCGCCCATCTTCAGAGGCCGCTTTGGCGTTTGACCAGAGCGCTCTCTGCAGCATGTGATTAAACCCACTCGCTGAGCGTTTGCACTTTATTTAAACAACTTCCACAACAAAACAGAATTAATTAGATGAAAAAAAATATCAGTACTTTGCTCATGTTTGAATAAAGCTTTGCTCACACCATGTTTTTAATCCAGATGTTTCAGTGAGTGATGGTCTGGCCTGTATTCAGCTCAGTAATGGAGTCCAGGTTTGTTCATCGTCTGCAGATGTTTGTCCTAACCCTACAGTTTTGGTCCTTCCTCCCCCCCAAACCATCAGGATGCTGCTGTGACCTGTAGGCTGATAACCAATCAATCTCATGCTTAGCCTGTAGCATCCATGATGTCCCAACAGAATCTCTGTTTCTGATTGGTCAGACTACAGGACAGTCTCCACTTGGCCTCTGCACGTCTGAAAGGAGCGCCCTGCGGTTAGTCAGAGGAGGCGGCGGTTTTAATTGATCTCTAAATCTTTTCAGGAAGTCGTGAGACATGCACGATGAAATCTTATGCGCGTTTGCTTTTATGCTGCTATCTCGTTGAACTGTCGGCCTGGGGTGGCTCTAGCTCAGCGGGTAGAGCAGGTTGGCTAGTAATCAGAAGGCTGGTGGTTTGAGTCCTGGCTCCTTCAGTCTCTGTGTGTTAAAGTGACCTTGGGCAAGATACTGAACCCACAGCTGCTCTCGGTTCATCGAAGCGTGAATGGTCAGTTGGACGAGTCATGTAGAGTAAAAGTGCTGTGAAGGAAGAGTTTTACACTCTGACCTGTGAACCTCTCCATCAACCTCTGCTCACTGTACGAAAACACGTTCCACATTCAAACTGAGCAGATTTAACACTCCACGTGTTTCCAGAGGAACCTTTTCTGTCTCACATGAGTTTGAATTATTCGTTGCGCTCTGGTTACAGCCTCCGACATGCTCCAGCGCAGGTTTCAGCAGCGACAGTCGTTACAGTGACCCTACAGGATGTAGCAGAGCTGCATTTTCCACCTCAGCTGTGAAACATTTTAAGAAGACAGGAGAGGACGGCAGAAGCAAGGACAGTGAGACGAGCAGAGGAAGAGGAGGGGGGATTAGGGCACTGACGTGTATTCATAAAAGGACACACGGTAGAAGAAGACAACCACTGACACACACACAGGAAGCCTACAGTGAGCAAGTGTGTGTCAGTAAAAGCAGAAGGATGATGGGCTGCATCGTTCAGATGAGGAACGCTTTAGAGTAAAATGAAACGTAAGCCTTGGCTGTGTCAGTCAGGTTTGTAGCCACATGTCAAACTTCACCTGGACAGGCAAAATGGTTTTGATGATGCCGTCCTGGTTTGTGAGTCAGATATTTTTCCTGTTATTGATGGAGACACGCAACAGGATTCAGAAGAATGTGAGCTGACTCCAGGATGGTGGAAATGCCCCGGGGAGACAAAATCCCGTGCAATCCAGAGTGATTCATGGCTACAAATCCTCCCACGTACATCCCGTTTCACGGCGAGCTCAGCTCTAAATCTGCTCTCTTTGTTGTAGGAGAAGAAGAAGAAGGCCCACTGTCCATCCTGAGCAGTAAACCTTCACAGACCTCAGTAACCTCACCAGTGTGTTAAAGGGAAAGGTCACATGATGCTTCCCTGATGATGAACTGTTTATTTATTGTACAGTTTTCCTTCCTCCACACCGGAATGTCTCAGGACAGTCGGACTTGATCCGCAGCGTTTAAATAATCATGAGATGCCTCCTTCCTCTGATTTCAGGTGAGCTTTGCTTCTTTGATTCTGTGCACCGCCCTCCTTTGTCTTATGCAAACTAACCTAAAGTTGGATAAGCTGTTAACAAAACGGACGGTTTGTTGATGAAGAGACTGACTCCACCCACCTGTCCCTGTTGTGACTCGAATAAAACCTTAAAGAATCTGATGAGTTTTTAAAAACATCTGAGCTGAAAATGATGACACATCATTCCTCATTAGCTTCCTGTTAACGACAAAATGCATGTAGCAGCCCGCAGTTTAATTTACCAGCTCATTACACAAGCACGCACACACACACACATGTCTGTAGACTGACGCTTCACTCCTTCACAAAAACTGAAACGTTCTGGGATAAATGAAGCACATGTTCACAGAAACAAAACACAAGTAGTGATTTCAAAATGAAATTATTTTATAACAGCAACAACAACAATAATAATAATAATTAGAAACCACGTTGAAATGATGTCAGGATGAAATTGTTTCTCAGGTGCTCGTTTGAAGGTGAATCACTGATTTCATGCTCAGTTTCTGGCTGCTGCAGCTGCAACTATTAATAACATTCAAACTGTATTTACACATCACCCTGCAAATGGATCCACATGCACGCACACACACACACACACACACACACACACACACACACACACACGCACACACGCACACACACACACACACACACACACACACACACACACACACACACACTGTGGCCTTTCTGCCTCGGCGAAGGCGGAGAGCAACATGAATATTTAACACTCGACAAACCTCTCTGTCAGAAACACTGACATCACACACACTGGCTGCCAGAGTGTGTGATGTCAGTGTGTGTGTGTTTAATGCATGTGGGCATGTGTGTTTAGAGGATGTATCTGTGGGTTGTAGTGAATAAAACATGCATTGGCCTGTCACTCTTCATGCAATACTAACAGGACTCGGGTTACCCACCTCGACCCAGCGTGTGTGTCTGTGTGTGTGTGTGTTCACTCCATTTACTCGTCTGTAGACATGTGGTTGTTTACAGAAGAGCAGATGAAACTGAATCAAACATCTGTTCAGCTTCATGTTACTCTCGAGGCTCACTCGCTTTAATTACACCACATCTACATGTTTAAAGACATGAATCTCCAAAAGTTGATTCTGTTAATCGTTAAACGTTTTCAGTGGGAGAAACGTTTCGTCGCTCCAGAGATTTACTTACCTGGATGATTGAGCATGCATAAAGACATAAAGACATGAAGGAATTTGAAAACAAAATATAAAAATATGAATGTACTATTTCGTTTTAATCATAAGCTTTGTTAGTCACAGGTTCAATCATACTACGATCAAAGTATGTCTTCAGTCCCGGGAAGTATTCTTTCTGTCCCTAACACTTCTACTGACTTCGGAAAGAAGGAGTTTTAATTTGTAGACTCAAGGAGCTGCTGTCTCACCTTGCAGCCCATTGGCGTTGTTGGCGGAGCAGTTGGGTGGAGGGGGAGGTGAAGCTGGCGGCCGAACGACGGGAGCAAAGGCGCTCTTCTGTTTGACGGCAGCCGAGAAGGAAAAAACTCCATGCGAGGAGTTACAGTTAGAGACGGCCATGGTGGGACTGGAGGGAACGACTGGAACACAGCAGGTCAGAAACCATTTTAACCAGTAACTGTGATGGGACAGTAAACTACACTCCGTTAACATGGTTAGCTCTGTCTTACATGAATGATGTACTATCCAGTCAATTCAATTCAGTTTTATTTACACAGCGCCAAATCATAACAACAGTCACCTCAAGGCGCTTTGTATTGTAGGTAGACCTTACAATAATACATACAGAGAAAAAACAACAATCAATCTCCCTCCCATTCTACTTTTAAATACTCTAGGAACAACAAGTAGACCTGCAGTGTGAGAGCGAAGTGCTCTAATAGGGTGATATGGTACTACAAGGTCATTAAGATAAGATGGGGCCTGATTACTACAAAGTTCAAAGATAGAGGACCAGCACTACAGGGATTAGTGTAATTAGTATGAGTAGTATTCCTTGTAGTGGTTGTAGTAGCACTGCTAGGAGTATTAGTAGTAGTGGGTGTAGTACTGTAGTACATTTACCTTGATACTTACTGCCGTAGGGTGAATTGGCTGAGGACCCGTTGAGGAAACCGGGTGATGTTGCCACCCCAAGGTTTGGCATGCCTGTGTTGCCGTAGCCATTCATGCTGTTGCTGACTGTGTTGCCATAGTTACTCTGTTGGGGGGTGGAGCTTGGTACATATCCTCGCGGTGACACACTGCTGGTGTTTCGACTGTAGCCGACTGGAAGAGAGTACAGTGTTAGTAACACTGCAGTATTACTAAGTGCAGTAAGCTAGTTTTATGCTAGATGAGGCTGCATGTAACTTTTCCCCAAAGGTGGAGTTTTCGGTACATGGAGGTTCCTCTCAGCAAGTATTTGAACTCCTAAACACTTTAGAACTGATAATGCAACATCCTGGTTTCACAGGCAGAGGAAACAGATGGTGGGCTGATCCCAGTTCTGCTGGAGATCCTTTGGAGCTGCTGGAGGGGGGTGGAGCCTACACCTGCTTTAATTGGGCAAGTGGCAGGGTACACCCTGGAGAGGTCCACCTTCCATCACAGGGCGAACACAGAGAGACATACAAGCATTCAACCCCAGCACCTTCTTGCTGTGAGGCGACAGTGCTAAACCACCACACCACCCACATACACATGCTCAGGAAGAGTGGAATTTGGAAAATCGTTCACATAATCGTTCATATGAGATTGGTCTTTCATATCACAACATCCTAGTAATGCGACCATCAACAATCCTTGCTGAACTTTGAGTAGTAGTAGTAGCCAATCAGATCCTAGAGTATGGACTTGAGTTCAGCAGACAGAGTGTAGTAAAGACAAACAGGAGGTGGAGCAGTTAAAATAAGAGAAAGGCCGCTTGATGTTTTTAATTCATCTGGTGACAGAGTGCTGGTGAATCTGAGTCTGGAAATGTGTGGTCCCAAAGCTGACGACAGTGGGTGGGGCTACAAGAGAAATTCATGAGGATTTGTAGATTTGCAGTGAAAGATTCTTCCTGCTGGGATCTCACAGAAAACTTGAACTACATGTCAAACCTTTTGTGGTTCCTATAACACAGAAAAGGGGCACACTAGAGCTGAATCAGAACTGCTGAATGATCCAGAAGACTCCAGTTCTTCTCATGGTTTAACTCTTTGTTCATCCCTCTATTCCAGTCCATTCAATTTAGTTTTATTTAGGCAGCACCAAATAAGGTCCTTCATATTGTAAGGTAGATACCCTACATTAATACAGAGAAAGCCAAACAATCAGAAGACCCACTTTGAACAAGCACTTGGTGAGAGTGGGAAGGAAAAGCTTCTGTTTAACAGGAAGAAACATAAGGCATTATTTGGGATGGGGAGAGGCAGCTATCTGGGTGGGAGGAGGGAGACAAAGACACGCATGTCCATCAAAGTGACATTCAGCTCTGAGCTGGTCACAAATCTAACGCTCGGTGCACCAAAGTCCTTCTTAGTAGACTTAGTAGTAGACTCTGTAGAGTACTCGTAAAATGTGTCATGTGACCAGGGTTACCACAGCCACCCCTTTAATGTCACTTCTGCCCCCATCACCTGCAGGATTTATCGGGCCGCTCATACCTTGCGTTGTCTCAGAGACGTTGACGGCGAGCTGCCCGCTGAAAGAGTTGACTCCCATCATGCCATGGGAGGCGGTGTTGCCCAGCGATGGGATCTGGTTGTGGTTCCTGGGAACGCTGTAGAGCGCTTCAGCGATGTCTGCTGCTCGCTTCAAGATGATCTCCTGCAGAGCGGAAAGACACAGGAGCATTTAAATATCTGGATTCATGCAGCTGCAGAGACTCAGGAGGGAACATAATCACATAACATCTCTACTGGAAATGTGGAGAAGCTATCATCCTAAAATTAAAACTCATGCATTAACACCAAAGGCAAGACTGATTAATTGAGAGTTGTGGTCACTTTGTTTCAGATGATAATGATAAATTACAATTAAACACCTGTAATACATTCCTGTGATATAATGTAAGGTATATTAAATCCCCCACTCGCCCCTGCGGGCGGTTTATCCTTCAAGCTCGGGTCCTCTACCAGAGGCCTGGGAGCTTGAGGGTCCTGCGCAGTATCTTAGCTGTTCCCAGGACCGCGCTCTTCTGGACAAAGATCTCCGATGTTGTTCCCGGGATCTGCTGGAGCCACTCGCCTAGCTTGGGAGTCACCGCACCTAGTGCTCCGATTACCACTGGGACCACCGTCACCTTCACCCTCCTTCTTCCTGATGTTGCTGACATTCAGTATCGCTACATCGATCACTACAGCTGTCTTCTTCTGTTTGTCTACCACCACTATGTCCGGGACTTCCAGGCCGTACTCAGCACAGATGTTTCTGTATACTATGCCAGCCACTTGGTTATGGCGTTCCATGTATGCCCTGCCTGCTAGCATCTTGCACCCTGCTGTTATGTGCTGGATTGTCTCTGGGGCATCTTTACACAGCCTGCACCTGGGGTCTTGCCTGGTGTGATAGACCCCAGCCTCTATGGATCTTGTGCTCAGAGCTTGTTCTTGTGCTGCCATGATTAGTGCCTCTGTGCTGTCTTTCAGTCCAGCTTTGTCCAGCCACTGGTAGGATTTCTGGATATCAGCCACCTCCTCTATCTGCCGGTGGTACATACCGTGCAGGGGCCTGTCCTTCCATGATGGTTCCTCGTCTCCCTCCTCTTTCTTGGGTTTCTGCTGCCTGAGGTATTCACTGAGCACTCGGTCAGTTGGGGCCATCTTCCCAATGTATTCGTGGATGTTCGTTGTCTCATCCTGAACTGTGGTGCTGACACTCACCAGTCCCCGGCCCCCTTCCTTCCGCTTAGCGTACAGCCTCAGGGTGCTGGCCTTGGGTGAAACCCTCCATGCATGGTCAGGAGCTTCCTGGTCTTGATGTCAGTGGCTTCTATCTCCTCCTTTGGCCAGCTTATTATCCCAGCAGGGTACCTGATCACGGGCAGGTGTTAATGGCCCGGATCTTGTTCTTACCATTCAGCTGACTCCTCAGGACTTGCCTGACCCTCTGCAGGTACTTGTTGGTTGCAGCTTTCATAGCGACCTCTTCATGGTTCCCTTTTTTCTGTGGGATCCCCAGGTACTTGCAGCTGCCCTCAATGCCTGCAGTGTTGCCTTCTGGTAGTGAAATATAGTGAAAAACAGCAGAGTTCATGTTTTCTAACCCTAGCATGCAGTTTTCAGTCTAAGGCACTTTATTGTCTTTCTGTGATTTCTGATTTCAGTCAGTTTATTTTTGATTTTATCTCATCAGACTGAGGTCATTATATTGTTACTGCCACCATCTTTCTCTTCTTTGTCTTTTTTTCCAGTGTAATTGAGGGTAACGATCCACGATACTTCACTGACCAGCCTGCAGGGGGCACTCTGATGTCTGTCTGACATGCGCTAAAGATCCTGAGAGCGGCTCGTTATACTTAAACAGCTCAAGACTCCAAAAACACACATGTTCAGTTTACACATACATAACACACACACAAACACACACACAGTTATTATTATTATCACTACATTAGGATTTACATTTGTTTACAGGCACTGCACTCTGTTCAAGGTTACGCTTTCATTTCAATAGACCTGTGTGTGTGTGTGTGTGTGTGTGTGTGTGTGTGTGTGTGTGTGTGTGTGTGTGTGTGTGTGTGTGTGTGTGTGTGATTAACTGGTGGGTTGAGAAGCGTGTCGGAGAGACTCTGTTGGGGAGGATGGGGGATATAAAGAGCTCCCTCCTCCTCCTCCTCCTCTGCCAGTGTTTCAGTGTTTCAGGAGGCTGTGACTCCTAAACCTGAAGGAGGTGGTGAGGAGGGGGAGGAGGAAGTCTGTCCTGTTTAATGAGTTTCATGTGAAATTAAAGAAGCTCCGGTTTGAACTGTGAGACAGTCTGATGATGATGTTATCAATAATCTGTGAAACATGATTATTGGTTGTGATTACGCTGACTGTCCTTACTGTGATTGGCCAATCCAGTAAAACTGCGTAAAAATGTTCATAAATATTCTCTCAGTCAGACTCGTGCAGCTCTTATGACAGTTTGTTTCCACTCATGTCCATGACGCTGAAGCAGCTCAAACCACTGAAGTGAAAACATGGTGACGTCTCAGAGCAAAAGGCGGTGCGCTGGTTTAGACACAATGACTGTAAGTAAAAGATGACATCACAGAGTTTTTGAAACCAGACGTGATAATGTGGATCAGTAGCGCTCTGCTGGACAGGTGGAGGTACTTCAGCTGTGTTTCGCTCTCAGCGTTCAGTTTGTCTTCATCCATTTGAGTGGTTGAATTCAATTCTGTGCCGGCTCTTATTTGGGTATAAAAACATGAATTCATTTTGTTGTTTGATGAATAAATAATGACATCATTCTTAGTTTGAAACACGTTTTGACAGATTACATTTTTTTTAAATTGTCTAATAAATCTGAAGCACTGTTTTCTGGGTTAACAGACACACGCTCACAGCTTGTTTCACTAAGTTTGTTCAGAGAGTTTAACTTAACAGTGAACACTTCCTATTTGTGTCGCCTCATTCTTTATTTTCTACTCATGTTCCTCCTCAAAGACACAAAGATTCAAAAGGATTCAAACTGAAGCGGCGTCCTCGGTGTGCCGACGCCACATGACGTCGTGTATGTTGCACTTGCAGCCACAGCTCGTGCGCACACCTCGTCTCCGGTCAGCCTTTAGACTCAATATTGTGTGATCTACTGTACAATATAAAGCGCCTTGAGGCTTGTGATTTGGCGCTATATAAATAAAATTGAATTGAATATATCAACAAGAATCTGTTAATCAGGGTCACCTGCACAGGTAAACACACTGATGTCAGCTGATGTGTGTAGACAGGTGAGCAGCTTACCTGGTTATTATGAGGCATCCCGTAGAGCGCCTCCACCAGGTCTGCTGCTCTCTTCAACAGCACCTCCTGAAAGAAACAAAGGAGGAGGGGTGGTAGTGTGATACAACAGAAGAAGAAGAGGAGGACATGAGGTCAGTAACAAAAGCCGATGAAGTCGTGTTGCCAGTGTCACTTGTGAACAGGTGTGAACAGGCTGCAGGAACATTTTCAACAGCTCTAATGAATTCTGTTTAATATTATGTTATTCATATAGAACCAAAACGCAACAGCAACCACCTCCAGGTGCTTCATACTGTAAGGTAAAGACCCTACAACAACACAGCAAAACCCCAATAATCAAATGACCTATGAGCAGGAGCTTGGTGACAGTGAGAAGGAAAAACTCCCTTTTAACAGGAAGAAACCTGTGAAAATCCTCACAGTGTTACTGGAGGCCAAGGTAATGCCATCCAGAGTAAGAATCTGGTTAGATACCATATTTCTACGATTTTCAGGGCCGAGTACAATAACCTCAGTTTGATCTGAATTAAGAAGCAGAAAGTTAGCAGCCATCCAGGTCTTTATGTCTTTAAGACATTCCTGCAGTTTAACTAATTGGTGTGTGTTATCTGGCTTCATGGACAGATAGAGCTGGGTGTCATCTGCATAGAGAATGCATGCAGTGCAGAGATCAGTAACAATCACAGCTTGTAAACATCAGCAGGGGTCCCTCTGTTTCTGTGTGTTTGTACCTGAACTGGAAGATTTAAACAGTGTTTATGTTAATCAGAGCTCAGTTACACCTCACAGAGCACACACACACACACACACACACACACACACACACACACACACACACACACACACACACACACACACACACACACTGGGCCTCTTAAAAACTGAAGCATTTCACTTCAATGAGCAGTTTTAACACTAAAACTGCTCATTGAGCCCAATAAACCGCTGCCACTGTGTGTGTGCATGCATGTTTGTGTGTGTGTGTGCATGTTTGTGTGTGCGTGTGTGTGTGTGTGCATGTTTGTGTGTGCGTGTGTGTGTGTGTGTGTGCGTGTAATCAGGCAGTGACAGAACAATGCTTCATTTAGTCTTTATCTTAATTAAACACACTCTCAGTTAATCTGCTGCTTTCCATTACAAACTTCTTCAGGAGGCTTTTCAATTAACCCCGCCCCCTTCATCCTCTTCCTCGCCTCTTCCTCCTCTCCTCCATCCCTGCGTCCGTCCACTCTGCTTTTCTCCATGCTCTGTTCATTCTATCCCTCCTTCTAATTGTTGCCCATCAATCACTCCTTCTTTTTCTCTTTACCCTGCATGCATTTTCTCTCTTTTCTCTTCTTCTCTTTCCTCTAATCCTCCTTTGTTCTCACTTCTTCTCCATTTTTCTCCTTTTTCTTGTTTTCCCCCCCTCATCCTTCCTCTCTTGCTCCCTTTCTCTCTCCGCTGTCCTTTCACCGTTACAAATATCATTTCTTGGATCACAAATAAATGTTATGAACTGTGATTTACGGCCAGTTTTACACACTGTGACTGTCAGGTTACTGCCAGCCCAGCTCTGTGTGTGTGTGCTACGCACACTGTGAGAGGGGAAGTCATTTCTGTGAAGGAGCTTTCAGCCTCCGATCATCTTTAATCTGCTCATTTATGCAGAGCAACGTTCCAGTGTGTCGACACACTCACACACACACACACTGTGTTTATAGAGACAAATGAAAGCCTCATTATTACAAGTGTTTCGCTGTTACGCCGTCACATGACGAGCACCTCTCTGCACACACATGAACGAGGTTAGAGCTGGAGGGCGGGATGTCATCACCGAGGAGGAAACCAATTATTCTTTTAACTCAACACACACACACACACACACACACACACACACACACACACACACACACACACACACACACACACAGACGAACTGATCCTGTCTTTAAGCTCCAGCAGCAGGAGATGAACTTTAATATCTGAAACATGATGAATAATTACACTGAGATGAAAAAGTCTGAATAAATAAGATCACAAAGGATCAAATCAAATCCTCCCTGTGATCACGACAGCCTCCATCCGCACAAACTAAAGAGTGGAGCCCGTCATTATAAATTAACCCTGAAAACACCCACCTAATAGTTTTTTCTGAATAAAAGAGTTATTTTTTTTCTGTGTTTACCAGTCTGAGTAAATGAGGTAAACAGCAGGTGGAGCTCACTGTTCATGCAGACAAAGAATGAAAACTGTCGAAGCTCCAAACTTTCTTTTATCTGCATGACTGATGAGAAAAGTCAGAGCGACACCTGCGTGACTGGCCGGGCGTCTTTTCAGGTGAAGAACCTGTGGCGCTGCGAGTCTTTTCACCGAGATTCATGAACGAATGTAGAAACTGTAAAAACTAACACTGAGCTCGCTGCTGTACAAGAAAGAAAATAACGGTGTGGCTTTTTGGCCTTCATCAGCTGCTTTGGCAGTAAAGCTGACCGAGCTTTGAAGAAGCTTCAAACGGACTGAAGCTCTGACACAGTGATTAAACTTGACTTACACGCTGCTCCCCGACTCATCACAGAAACAAATCAGCGAGTCACAGCGGCGAACTAGACTGACATGCATCGATTAGATTGAGATGGACCCCCGGCTGACCTGTGCCACGTGGTCACACAGAAGAAACTCTGGCAATCGGCTGGTCATCTCCTGAAAGTGAAATGCAATCGATGAGCAACCGCAGAATTTTCTGGGCTGTGGATCCACATCACACCACACACAGGTGATGATGTCACAGGTTTCATTTCTCAGAAGCTTCAGTGTCACATGATTCATGTAAACCATCAATCACTCGCTGCTCCACTTTGACTTCTGCCATCATTTGCAGGGTTCACTCAGTATTTTCCAAATATTGCAGTTGGCTCCCTTTAGCCCAGGGGCGTTCTAGCCCATCTTTGGGGGTGCTGAAGCCACCCCAAAATGAATCAGAGCACCCAAAGATTTCTTACTTTTTTTTGACAATATTTGCTGTTTGTGTGACACGCTACTAAAAATATAAAAACCATACAGTACTTGGTTGGTACGTAATATTTTAACAACAAAAGTATAGATAACCCCCTTCCATAATGGATTGTTCCAGCTCTCCCCTGCTCTGGCTCTAGCGCCCTTTCTGCCAGAGCTGAGACGCAGCGGAGCGGAGGAGTGAGTGCCTGGCTTAAAACAGGACATGTTAGATGCATTTAGCCTTCAGTTACTCTTTATATAGTTGGTAGGAGTCAGACCATGTTTCTTTTTGACTGAAAAACATTACACCAGGTAACCTGCAGTGTTGAAAACGTGTTTTCCGACGATGTTTGCTGCCCTACAATCCATCCTGCTCTGTAGTAAAATCAGCGATATTTGACAGTCCTGTTGCTAACATTGAAATGTATCCAGCCTATTTAAAATCTAAAACTTAAAATTATCCGTAGCCTGCTGTTGTTACCACTGTCCTGTTTGAAATGGAAGGAGAGAAGCTGCTTATTTTGTCATATGTGCCGATATTAAACCCAAGGTACTAAGTAGCTAACTAACTGAATGCCCATAAACCTTATAACTCCTGTTGTGTGTGTGTGTGTGTGTGTGTGTGTGTGTGTGTGTGTGTGTGTGTGTACAGATAGACAGCCAGGTTCATAAGGGATATGAGGAAAATTTTTTTTTAAAAAGGAGCCACATTCAGGTAAAAGTGGGTTGAAACATTTTGAGCCTCTTTAACAACATCCCAACATAACATTATCATTGATCGGGGAGATTAAAATTAATGATATATTTTTATGTGGTTCAGCCACAGCTCTACTGAAACCTCAGCCAGTAACAGGTCGGCCAACTTTTGGACCGTCCAGTTGTCTGTATGACTGCTGCAGTACGTGCATCACATGTGCTCACTATCAGAAAGAGCCAAACAGACCTGGTGGAGTGAGGAGCTGTAAAGAGAAGCAGATGGTCTGTTTCTGCAGCTTTAAATGTTTTCCAAAAGCACACACACACTTATCAGTGTTTCTCACACTTGTTACAGTGTGGACCACCTGAGAAAATGTCAAGCTCTCCTAAGGACCACTATGAAAGCATGAAACTCATAAATCTTACAACACAAAATTATTATTATTAAATTAGTAAAATTAGCATCTGCAGTAAAGATTTTTTCATACATTGTATACATTCTACCACAGGCAAAGCTGCCTCCATATTTATAGTTTTTATTAATATTTGGTAATAATTTATTTGTAATAATTTATTCTGTGGCGGGAGTGTTTTTTATGTATCTGTATTATATTATACAAACACATTAAAAGTGAACCTCTGTCCAAAAAATGCACTCAGTTTACTTCTTACTCACTATGAGCATCATTCATCATTCTCCCAGTAATTAAGGTTAGGATATGTATTTTTTTTTATTCCAATCCATTCTTCTTTTGCAGCATTTAATAACCTTTATCACTTCTCCAACTCCAACCCCCGGCGCATGTGGCAAGGACTCCAGACCATCACAGACTACAGGACCACCAAACCCTCCCCCGCATCCTCTGATGTCTCCTTCCTCAACGAGCTCAACAACTTTTATGCTCGTTTTGAGCGAGGGAACCCCACAACCACAACCAAAGCAGACATGACGCCAGACCACCAACCTCTGACTCTCTCCCCCACCGATGTAGGAGCGGTGCTGAGCAGGATCAATGTCCACAAGGCTGCAGGTCCTGATGGCATCCCCGGGCGTGTTCTCAGAGCATGCTCTGGGGAGCTTGCAGGAGTGCTCACAGACATATAAAACCTGTCCTTGGCCCACGCTGTGGTACCGGCCTGCTTCAAATCCACCTCCATCGTCCCGATACCCAAAAACTCCAACCCATCTTGCCTCAATGACTACCGCCCAGTAGCACTCACCCCCATCATCACAAAGTGCTTAGAGCAGCTGGTCCTAGCACACTTCAAATCCTGTCTCCCCCCCACCCTGGACCCCCACCAATTGGCATACCACCAGAACAGGAGCACAGAGGATGCAGTCTCCATCGCACTGCACTCTGTCCTCTCACACCTGGACAACAACAACACCTACGCCAGAATGCTGTTTATAGACTTCAGTTCAGCATTCAATACAATCCACCCCTCACAACTCATCAGGAAACTGACAGACCTGGGCATCAGTTCCCTCATCTGCAAATGGTTACTGGACTTCCTGACCAACCGCCCCCAACATGTCCGGCTGGATAACCGCTGCTCATCTACCATCACAATGAACACCGGTGTACCACAAGGCTGTGTGATGAGCCCTTTCCTCTACTCCCTCTTCACCCACGACTGCAGACCTGCTGATGGTTCCAACACCATCATTAAGTTTGCAGATGACACCACGGTGATTGGCCTCATCAGTGACAACGATGAGGCCGCCTACAGGGAGGAGGTGGATCGTCTGGCTGAGTGGTGCGACACAAACAACCTGCTGCTTAACACCGAGAAGACCAAGGAGCTCATCGTGGACTACAGGAGGAATGCTGACCCACATCCACCCATCCACATTAAGGGGACGGCTGTGGAGCGTGTGAGCAGCTTCAAGTTCCTGGGAGTCCACATCTCCGAGGATCTCACCTGGACGACCAACTGCTCCAAGCTGGTCAAGAAGGCTCACCAGCGCCTCTTCTTCTTGAGGACTCTGAGGAAGAACCACCTGTCCTCAGACATCCTGGTGAACTTCTATCGCTGCACCATCGAGAGCATCCTGACCAACTGTATAACAGTCTGGTACGGGAACTGCTCTGCCTCGGACCGGAAGGCGTTGCAGAGGGTCGTGAAAACTGCCCAGCGCATCGCCGGAGCACCACTTCCTGCCATAAAAGACATCTACAGGAAGCGGTGTCTGAAAAGGGCTGGGAAAATCATCAAAGACCCCAGTCACCCATCACATGGACTCTTCACCCTCCTGCCCTCTGGGAGGCGCCACAGGAGCCTCCGGACTAAGACCACCAGGTACCGGAACAGCTTCTTCCCCACAGCTGTCAGACTCCTGAACTCTGCCTCCTGACATCTGACCCACGTTAACTCATGGACTGAACATACACACACCCACAATGGACAACTGTACCCTCAAACACACAATAATAACATGGACTGAACCACCACTCACAACCACTAGCACTTTATATAGCCTCTGTAGAAACTATCTACACCCTCACTTATCTTAACTGCACTACTGTATAGCTCTGTGTAAATAATCATTCTGTACATTCGATAATTTTTAATCCTACAACTGTTTACAACTTGCATAGTTCCCATTTCTGTATAGCTGTATATCTCAGATTCTGTAAAGTTATTTATTTCATATTCTGTATAGTTTTTCATATTTATATCCTGTTCATAGCCTGTACATAGCTTGTACTCACTACAGCCTTTACATACTTATAGTTATAGAATATTCACAACATACTTCATACCGTGTACATTATAACATACCATAATAGACCCATTTCTGTAATATACTCACATATCTATATTATTGCTAATATATATTGTAATATATCTATATCACTAAGCACTTCTGGATGGATGCAAACTGCATTTTGTTGCCTTGTACCTGTGCATGTCCAATGACAATAAAGTTGAATTCTATTCTATTCTATTTGATGGTTTTGTTACAGACTTTTCAAAAAAGTGTTTTTCTTTTCTTTCACAAATGTGGGGATTAAATTGTGTTAAAATGTACAAAACAATGAAGTCATGTTTTGTGACGAGGACCCAGGCTCAGAGAGACTTGATGAATTTAAGAATCTTAAGATTTAATAAAGAAATTTACAGACTTGCAAAGAGATGGTAAAATTATGATGACTGATAACGAAGACGAAGACAGCAGACGACAAGGACAGGGAGGAACAGGGGTTTAAATGCACCAAGGAGACAGTCAGAGACACAACTGGAAAACTGGAGACATTTAAGGATGACAGAGTAAAGTTTATCTTGCCTGGCTGGGCAGCTCTCTGGGTGCTCAGCACCACCAAAGCTCTGATCCTAGAATTGCCTCGCTTTAGCCTACAAACCGGATTCACGGCTTCCGCAAACCGAGCCGTGGATCTGTTCCCTACAAACAAACACGTGTCTCTGTGATTACTGCAGCCGCAACACAAACTAACCCCAAAATCTGATGAGTAGGAAAACAGAGAAAAGCAAAACTCTTTGAGTTCCTTTACTTCAAACCGCTCTCACAACCTTCCTTCTCACTGAGGACTTCCACACAGAAGGCTTTTACAGAAACATCAGATAATCCTGGATGAGCCCTATTTTTCAGCCTGAAAGTGCAGAGAGCCCTGACCTCTGTAGACACTAAATAATAACAGCAGCGTATTTCAGCGACAAACGAGTGATGTTAGCAGCGCACAGGGATGTTGGTCAAAACTCTGTAACCCTCAGAAGCAGCTGAAGCTGAGTGGAGCTCATTCAGGGAGGTTTCCCACTGAGACGGGGTTTCTGAAAGCTTAACCAAACATCTGGATCCACCTTCTGATCCACATCCAGGAATTAATTGGCTCCTCGGGTCAGCGGTCCCCAACCTTTTTTTGCGCTACGGACCGGTTTATGTCGGACAATATTTTCACGGACTGGCCTTTAAGGTGTCGCGGATAAATACAACAAAGTAAAACCAGTACCGGTACCAAAAAAACACGATTTATTCAAAACACACAGGAAAAGACCCAGGGAAACCGAGTTAATGATAAAAATGATAACAAAAAACAACGCTAAAAACCAACTATCACACCCCAGCCTCAACTCGCAGCCCGGTACCAAACGACTCACGGACCAGTACTGGTCTATGGCCCGGGGGTTGGGGACCGCTGCCTTAGGTCATCGTCTTCTTCTCCGCCATGTTTCATAAAAATCACCATTGTAGTCTTTTACCAACAGATGGTACTGTAAACAAATTGATCCTAAACACTTTCAAACATCTGAAACATACACCGGTGGAGTCAGACTCTTTCTTGGCAGATGGTGGACACGATCAGCTCAGGATAACAGTGGCCAGTCTATTGTGACGAAGGTGAGGGTGAAGGTGTAGCTGTTAGTTTACTGATTGATCTACCCTCAGCTATGACCACAAGGAGCAGAAATGAGCTTCATCTGCTGGAGGCTGAACCTTTAGAGATGAGTGAGGAGCTCATTCATCAGAGGCTGAGGATGGAGCCACCACTGGTTTGACATCTGGCCACATACAGCTGGGAGGGTCAGACCCAGGACATGCTGGCTTTGTCCCCACCAGAGGAGTTGGTGGCAGAAGGAGATCTGGCCATCTCTGTTGGCCTGCTGCCCCTGAGACGCGGACCCAGATAAGTAGTATTAAGCAGATGTTAATGTGTTAGAGTTCTCTACTCCAACCAACTCCATCAAAAGGAAAACTGAAGGCTGTCACTGAGCGTGAGCAGATTAACCACAATCTGACCCCAGAAATAGATTCTGCAGCACCAACACGAGGGCTAAATGCACACCCCCACAAACTGAACATCTGCAGGGATTCTTCACCCACATCTGGATGAAAACATCCCAAACACGGACATTTAGATTTCACATGAAAACAGCTCAGAGTTTATTATGCAGGACAGAAACAGAAACAAGACGACAGAGGAGTTATTTTTTATAAATCAGATAAGAGAAAGGCTGAAAAGTGTGCGTGTGTGTGTGTGTGTGTGTGTGTGTGTGTGTGTGTGTGTGTGTGTGTGTGTGTGTATAAAGCCCATTGGCAAACAGGGAGGTTGAAACAGTCAAATCAGGTAATCAGCGAGTGCAGCCATGTGGCAAGAAAGGAGATTGGCATACACACACACACACACACACACACACACACACACACACACAGGAAAGAGCATTAAATTCTACAGACACACACAGGCACACACATACAAGTGCGTGTCTGTGTGTGTCTGTGACGGACAGCTAATGATGATGAATGCAGGGTCACTTGATCACCATGGAAACAGCTTTAACACTGAGGTTAGTGTGAACTGTCCTCAGTAATCCGGACTAACAGAGTGATCTCTCCTTCAAGCTGTGTGTTTCCTGTGTGTGTGTGTGTGAACTCCTGGCTCGTGCACATGCCTGTCACTGGGTTTGTGTGTTTCCGACCTCAACGTGTTTCGTGGCGTCCGTGCTGGGATGACTGACGGCAGCTGCCGCACATACCGACACTTTAAAGTTTAATCTTTGGCGTCGCTATGGCACCAAACCCAAACACCGTCCTTCTGTAGGGTCAGAAGCAGGTGTCACTCTCAGAAAATGTCTCTGTACTTTCTCACCTGCTCACATGTTTGATGAGGACACAGAGGAAGTAGCTTTGCTTTCTGAAACCGACTGAATGGGACAGCGGCTTCTCTCAGCCCGCCATCTTTAGCCTCCACCTCAAAAACACAGAGCAAACTGACCTCCTACTGCTTCAAAGCTCAACAGGAAACTTCCTGGGAGCTGTTCACATACTTGTGAGCACACTTTGAACAGGTGTATCAAACAAAACTACAGTACAATCAACCAATCACAGGCTTCAGTGAGACTATCAGCAAACTTCTCTTTCATTCAGCACCAAATCACAGCAGCAGTCGCCTCCAGGTGCTTTATATTGTAGGGTAAAGACTCTACGATCATACAGAGAAACCCAACAATCATATGACCCCCTATGAGCAAGCACTTGGTGACAGCGGGAAGGAAGAAACCACCAGCAGAATACATCTGCACGTTTGACCACACATTCGATTTCTGTTCTTCATACTTAGTAGTTTAGTATCGCATGTCCTTCAGCCGGGCATGTGGCGGCTTCAGCGCCTACAGAGAGGGTTGGGTCGCGGGCCCTTTTTATAACTGCTTTTAAATCATTGTAACTTTGTCGCAGGTATATTTGTGTATCGAGGTAGCACCAAGTGTTCACAAGGCACCGCTGTTTGAACACACACAGGGAGATCAGCTCTGCCTCGGTGTTACCGTGTGTGCTTTGCCAGAACATGGTCCAGGTTTGCGACACAGGGGACCTGTGTTGACCTGTGTGATGTCATGAGTGCACAACCCGTCACACGTAAGCCCGACTCAGACGTCGCAGTCAGCCCCCCGAAACAGTCGGGATTATTTCCAGTTATTAGCGTTTCTGTGGTCAACAGTCACTCGGCTGCACGCTGAGCACAAGGCAGCGTGGGTAATTGAATAAAACCATTACAGATGAATTATTAAAGATGTGGTTTTCATTATGGAGCTAACAGCATGTCAGCTCACATCAGAGCAGCTGGAGGCTGAAAGCACACTAGAGAAATTCTCTTTCAACTACTGCAAGGTTGTTCATTAAACGAGGGGGTGAATAGAAGTGTCGGATAATTTCCATCAGCATCCTGCTTCTGGTCCGAATCTGGAGGATCCAGATTAGGCCTGATATATATAAACATCTTATCCTGGTTCCTCTAAACTGGACAGCTAATCCAGGATCAGGACAGCCTGACGATCCCAAACCTGCTTTACGAGTCATTATTGAAACACACACACACTGAACTGTTGACCTGAAGCAGCACAGCAGAGTTTTTAAATGTCCACCCTAAAGGGAAAACTGATTCCGTCTCTTTGCTTTGATTGTTTGAACCCATCAAATCTAAAATGGGTAAAAGATGTGAAAGTGTGAGCTTAAAAAGAAAAACTTTGGCCTCCACTGATGAGAAATGTGGGATGATTTTCAGAGTCTGATCGAAAACCTGTGAACTGGAAACTAAACAACATCCTCACAACAACGAACAGGAGTGGTAGCATAAAAGGAGAACATCATGGAAGCAGCTTCCTTCTTCAACAGACAAGCGCAGGACTCTTTGCTGGTTCTGACTGGAGCCAGCAGACTGTCCTCCAGATTCATTCACCCTGAGGGCGTTGGATCATGTTAACCTTTGCACCACTTTTCACCCCCCCGGGTGATAATTAACCCACAGAAGGGGAATGTGAAGGTTCCTGCTTCATTACAGATCGTTCACTGTCCAGCTGAATTTACCGTCAGCCTTTTCTCTGGAGCATCACACGTGTGGTAACGCGGTTCATGTGAACCAAATTCAGCCAAACCAGGACAAATGTGAAAGCTTTGAACAGATACTGGTGTCCAAACTACAGGTTTGATGAAAACTGTGTGTGTGTTAGAAGCTGCCAGTCGGTCTGAGTGGACACACAAAAACAAGTTAAACAGCAGAATCGGTGGATGCAGCTGATGATTATCAGGACTCTGAGCAGCCAACCAGAACGCAGACTGATGGAAAAAACACAGCGACAATAATCACTTATTCTGTGTGTTTGTATAAAACGATTGTGTGTCTGAGCGCGTCCTACCTTCGGCAGTCTCTCCGGGTCTCCAGGGTGGCGGGGGATGACCTTCTGTAACCTCTGGAAGCCGTAATCGATGGTAGGCTCATTCAACGCTGAGGAGGGAGCAGGTCTTTTCATTAGACACCTCACAACATTAATATCGTCACATTTGTTCACTAGTTAAACTTTTTAAAGCCCAAAAACGTGAAACTGTCAGCTGCTCAGACTGCCGTGGATAAGACGTGAGACACTCCTCTCGCATTACTCGCAGATTACATGTGAGCATTTTAGATTATTTCTGGATTAAACATGTAAGTCGTGCACAGAGAGAACAAAGGAAAAAATAAATGTCAATGAAAATACTCCAGAAAGTTTACGGGCCGATTGGATTAGAACGTCTGTACTGACCGACGGGAGGAAACACACGGAGGCGTCGTTGTCACGCTGATGGGACACCACACACTTCAGTTTGAACCGATAATTTATGCTGCTCTTTGTCAGGTGTAATAACTGCAGCCGTGCACATCGCGGCGAATCTGCAACCCTCAGACACGCCGAATCCATCAGACTTGTTCATTTTTTGTTTTCCCCTCCCCTCCTCTCTCCTCTAACATCATTTACAGTTTAAACTGGTTGGGAGGTGATAAATCAGAGCGTCAGTGAACGCAGCCGAGCACAGCCAGGACTCAGAGTGTGTGTGTGTGAAGTGCATGAATCATAATCCCGTCTTGGTTCAGCTGCATTTAACAAGCTTTAGACCGACTCTCCTATACATCAAACTGTGTGTGTGTTTGTGTGTGTGTGTGTTCAGTCCTTGAAGGCTCACAGGGCGTGACAGGCAGCAGTTATAAGAGTGTGTTAGCTCTCCAGATGTCTGTGTTATCTATAGTTGTGCGAGTGGCTGTGACCTTGTGTTGTTGACTGTTACACACTTTACTGTCACCTGTGTTTCTTCCACCTGCAGTCGGTCCGATTCCTCCTGGATCAAACCTGAATGCATCCTCGCTGCGTCTTTAAGGACACGTGTCCACATGCAATTTCAAACACACCCAGCAGAGCAGTAACACCTGATCATCAGGTAAAAGATGTCAGAGCAGAGTTACCACGATGAGAAGAAGAGACCACCTGAACCTGGCAGCGTTTTCCTCTTTAGCTGGCGGATCAGCGACTGTTCAGGACGCCACGTTTGGCGTGCAGCGGGGCTGGTGGTGATGCTGTGTGGCTGTTTTTAATGACCTGTTATTGCGTGTTTGTGTTGACGTGACTGTTTTATTCTTATGTGTTGTATTTCATTCGTATGAGGCTTTTACCTTGACAACTATAGGTCACGTGACCATGACTCCACATTCAGCCCAGAGTCCCTGAGACACCTGAGCTGCTAAAAACGCTGATGTCACGAATGAATGATGCCCTTGATTCATGTTTTCTGTCTTTATTCATATCTTCATGTTTCACTGCAGTTTAATAAACTCTGGAACACCTGAACAAACCAGCTGTCACTAAAGTCTTTATCTGATTGGCTAATTGTCTGAAATCAAGCGCTCTAATCAGGCACACCGGCAGACAGTGAAACCATCCAATCGATAAGTTGTGATGGAGCGTCCCCGTGGTAACTGCTGAACTGATCTGCTGTTTATATTGGCTGCCAATTAAGATTTGATGGCTTTGAATTGATCAGACACGACACCGAGCGAGGATCTGTCAGTCCCGGCTATCTGAGGAGACGCTTCGGCTCCGCCCTCAGCGCTGAGTGAGTCGTCAGTAATCGTGCGCAGGCTGGCAGCGTTTTATGCTCCTGTCAGGTGTGTACACCTGTCAAACATCAGCACAGCTTTATTTGTTTTTGGTGCTTCTGTCTGCCTGACAGAGCTCATTCATTTGGATGAGGAGACGTTCATCTCGATGATAAACTGAACCTGAAGAAATGTTGGCACTGTTGCGGCTCAGCTGCACGAATGACGTGTTTTACTGTGAAACAACAGTCCTGATTTATTTTGTATGTATTCGTTGACTTTAATAAGTGAGTTTTACTGTCAGACAGTTCAGGCTGCAGTGTCTGCAGAACAGGACGTCGATTCAGATAAGACGAGAAGCTCGGAGCGATCGACACGTGTAGACTGAGGCGCTGCAATTCCCTCACACTCAGGTCTGACCAGCAGGGTTCGCTCTGTGTGTGTGTGTGTGTGTGTGTGTGTGTGTGTTAGACATCTTTGTGAGGGCAGAAAAGTAGCTTACTACTATACTTGTGGGGACCAACAGTCACTTATGGGGACAAAATACCTGTTTGAAGACATTTTTGAGGCTCAAAATGTGGTTTTAGTGTCAGGGTTACAGTT
>NC_140533.1:30145675-30160675 GCF_057382185.1 Mchenga conophoros | reverse complement strand
ATAGTTTTCTATACGAGTGCAGCCTTACCTAATGTCCACCTACTGTTACTCATTATATTAAGATTTAAACATCTAGCTGGTGTTGGTGTGGAGAGTAACCTTCAGTAATAGTAATAAATCACACAGCAATAGGATGTAGTTGTAAACAGCATGATAATATATTAAGTAATCCAAAGTATTCAGAATACGTTACTCTCACTGAGTAACGTAATGGAATACGTTACAAAATACATTTTGGGGCATGTAATCTGTAATCTGTGGTGGAATACATTTTGAAAGTAACCTTCCCAACACTGGTCACACTGATGATGTCACCGTCAGACATTATTTCCTCTTTAATTAAAGGCTTCTAAAACAAAATTAAGATTTCATAATGAGGAGGCAACAAACTGTAAACTCTATGCTTTGATATTTCTTTGACCTCTGACCTGATGAAAGTTTGTGGAACACTCTAAACGAGCCGCAAACAGGATGAGTATAAAGTGTTTGAACACAGGAAATAAAATGATGTGACAAATGTAAAAAGGTTCATTGTCTGAATGAACCCGCCTTCTTTATGATGTCACTGCCAGGTGCCAGGTTGTGGCCATTCATCATCTGTGGCTGGTTGCCGTGGCGAGGTTGTTGCCGTTGATCCATGGCGACGGAGCAGAAGGTCACGCTGAGAGCGAGTAGAAGTGTCCTCTGTCGCCACAGTGGCTAACCAGCACATCCTTCACCCTGCTGTCACCACGACAACCACACACGAGTACACACCTGACTTCACCTGTCTCCGTCCTCCTCTCTCTCCTCCTGCAGCTCGCTTGGTCCGTCTCCCCCCTCCCCCTGCCCCGCTGCTTTAAGTGGACTTAACATCCTGTCAGCGTGGCCAGCGCGGCGTGGCGGCGAGTGTGTGTGTTACTGTGTGTGTGTGTGCGTGAAGCTGTGAGACAACGAGCAGACGGAGGAGAGAGGCAGTTTCCTCGAATGACACGTCTCCTCTCTTTCAGCAGCAGCGAAGCTTCGTGAGTAAAATCTGTGGCAGCTGGATAGTGTAGTGATAAGACCACACACCTTTGGAGTGGAAGCTGCAAGTTCGATTCTATCCCAGCATCCAGTCAAGGTCCTGGGTAGACCCCCCGTGCCAAACACCAAGCCCTACGTCTGCAGCTCGGACATGACACATTTCTCCGTATGACTGTGTGTGTTATCAATAAAGCTTGTTTCTTTCTTCCTGAGTGAATATCACCTGCTCTGCAAGCTGATTGGCTGGTCAGGTGGACAGTAGGTGTAGGGCATCTCCTTCCTGTAAAAACACATCTGTGGGATGAAGCTGCAGAGCTTTCTGAGGCTTTGAAGCTTAAACATTAGCAGGCTTCTCAGACTCCTTGGATACCCTGTTACTACGATAACCTCACAGCAGCCATATTAGCAGTTCGCAGCTAAACCCACCTGTCAGTCGAAGAGGCCAAGTTATAAAACATCTTCCCCCCTGCAGCTGTTACGAGGGGGGAAATAATCTATAGAGACCAACCCAGAGGTTGTTTCTCAATATGCATACTTGCATGTACTCGTGTGTACTTGTCTGGGCTTGTTGAAGCCAAGTATCCCAGAATGCATTTCGTCTAAAACTGAAAATCAGAGAGACTTTATTAAGCCCAGAGGGAAAGTGGCAACAGTGGATGACCGTGGCAAAGACTCTAAGTAAAGTTTGAAATATTACTTTTTCTGTATCACAACTTTAAAGATGTTTAAAGATGTAGACGTGTAAAGTTAAATATCGTTTATCGAGACATTGCCCGTTTACAAAAGTGCTCCAACATTTTCAGAGATGTCAGCTGACCGGGAGGTCGAGGCTCGTGAGAAACGCCTGAATCACGGCACTCGCTTTCGCCACCCAGTGGAAGTTAAGCATGAGATGAAATTCACTTTGATGATCCATGGTTCATGTTTGGCTTATTTCAGTGTTTTATTTGTTCCTGAGCAAGTTACTTTGATTAAAGTTCAGCTTTATAACTGCATCGTTGTATTTAACTTTAATGTCTCACTGGAGAGCTGCCAGTATATTTGGAAATCAATCTTTGGCCCGTCTTTATTCTCTGGTGTAAAAATGTGCTGACTCTGAGTTAACACTAACAGATATTTTCATCCTGTTGTTCCAAACGCAGCATTCTCCTGGACTTCCTCGTGAACTTACGAGGTAGGAACTAGCGCGCTTGCTTACTGAGTAATGGCCGGTTTGTGTATCAGCCATGTACATGTACTGACTGACTGCTGCCTCTGCTGGATGCCAGAGGAACTGCAGGTTTGAAGCTCTTGGTCCCACAGACCGAGCTGGTGTAACCGACAACAGGCTGCTGGTGTTGTCTTGTTGTTTCTGGGTTCCTGTGATTGGCAGTGAACACCTGTACACCTGTGATATGGCAGGTGAACAGGTAACAGCGCGGTGAAGGAGACGCTATGTGAACCTGACATTTCTTAGGGTCTGTACTGACTTTCCTCCGAGCGACAGGTCGCAGAAGTTTGTTTTCTTTAATGGTGTCGCCGTTTTTTTCGTCAGCTGTTGGTGCTGCAGACATCGACGGACTCATCAACGTGTTGATGTGTTTGACGTAATGCAGCAACTTTTTAGAAACATGTTCATCACATAAATCGCATGCTGTCAGCTCATTCCATGTTTTCCTTACATAATAACATCAAAGTTTTTGTTTACTTTCTGCAGATTTGAAGGTATTCGTTTTTTTTCAAATATGTGTTTATGTTTTATGGCTCCTCCTCTCTCCTCCCACCTCCTGCTGGCTTCAGCTGCTCTTTTGGACCGTAACGGTACGATGGGTCTGATCAATAATGAGGATCAATCATGGGGCTCTTCTTCCTGATAAGCGGTGCTCGTTGTTAAGTGTCTGATGAATGAAGCTCTCGTGGTTGAGGGTGTTTAACTGCGGGGCGCCTGTATTTGCGCACTCAGTTAATCTGAGCTTCATGAAGGCGCTCGGGGTCAGCAGGCTCTCCCTGAGACGCAACACAGAGGGTCACAGCAGCTTTACTGCCTCCTTTATATTTACTGAGATCGTGAATGAAACATTTTTATGCTGCTGTAAATCCAGAGCAGCATTTTGATCTTTTCTTTTACTGAGTGTCTGCACGGACACGCAGCTACGCTTTCAAACATACCAACATCAAATCAATATTATAACACACACAACATGCAAAGACCCCACACACACATAAGTATTGCTATAAAATAGTGGGAAAAGAAAATAATAATAATAATAATAATAATAATGAATAACTGCTATGACCGTCTGTCTTTTAGTGCAAGTATTTAGATTTCATGATTATTTTCTTTGTTCCCTGATTGCAAAGACTTTGAGGATCAATGTAATAAAAACACATCAATGACACATTCTACTGTGTGTTGGTTTAGTGCTCAGGGTGACGGCTCAGACCCTACAGTGTGGAGCACATTTCTACTACAGAAAGGTTTTATGATTTGATGCTCTGAAGCACCACTGATAAATGCAGCTTACGTGGGCTATTACGCCCTCACGTCTTTTAAAACTCTATTGTGGTAGCCGTGGTGATAAACATCTGCAGATACCCTCAACATCTGGAGCTTCTGATGCTTTCAGGCAGCTCCGGGTGGGAGATTTTGTTTGGTGGGGCTTCATGTTTGAGAAGCTTCTGGTTTCTTTCTCTTACCAGCATCAGACATGGACAGGCCGACTCTGATCCAGCAGCGATCATTAAGAACAAACTCTCATTCTCATGAACGAGTGTTCCTCTGCAACATCAGGTTCTTTGTTCTCCACCAGTTCTACTTATCAAAGGATTATTTATTTTTAAAGTTTCATTATTGATGAGTGAACGTCGAGTTATCCTGTCTGTACTGGCGTGATTGTGACTGACACTTACTACCATGTTACTGCTTTTGACAGGAAGCTTGAATTTAATCATTTAACACTTCATTCAGACACCAAGCAGATGCTGAACACAAATAATTGGAAGGATGGACAGACAGACGTCTCTGATGACCTCTCATATTTTATCTCCAAAGCAATAAGCCTTGGGCTGCCCTGCTGCAATGCATTATGGGATCATCCACAGCCATGTCCTGCCCTTTAGGGAAATGAATTCATCTGTGTGTGTGTGTGTGTGTGTGTGTGTGTGTGTGTGTGTGTGAGAGTGTGTGTGTGTGAGTGTGTGTGTGTGTGTGTGTGTGTGTGTGTGTGTGCTTTACCTGAAATCGCCTCATGTCTCGTGGGTTTCCTGCATTTTTCAGGCAGTTCTGGTTACACTTCAGAAAAAACTTGAGGAAAAACCTGCAAACACACAGATGAGGTTTGATCAGGGCTGATTGCATATCTATTAACCAGTAATAGACACACACACACACTAAGATCAAACTGGATGATGTGCTGTACACAAATGTGAAGCTGGGAGGAGGAGTGCTCTACTGGAAACCATCTCACAGGTTAAGATCAAAAGGCTGGAGCTGTTTGGAGTGCACGCTGTTTGATCAACATTTTACTTCTACGTCAAACAATATTCAAGAGTAAATGATGTGATAGTGACGGGACTGGAAACCAAGCATCAGACATGCACGGGTAGCAGCGTCAGAGAGAGGGGAGCCACCCGAGCAGGAGCTACACTCTTTGGAAGAGCAGGTGACGGCATCTTCAAAAGCAAGGGTATCGAAATGGACAGTAAAAATATTGAGGGATGCCATCCTCTTCCGAGAAAAAATCAAATACCTGCCATTATCATTCGTTTTGTAAATAGAAAACAGAAAAAAGAACTGCTCAAGCGAGGAAGAAAGCGTACAAATGTTTATTTAAACGAACACCTAATCAAGAAAAATGCTGACACTGCAAGACAAGCAAGGATATTAAGAAAACAGAAGAAAATACAGTGACCTTGGACGTCAGACTGTAAAATATTCATTGAGTTAAATGGAAGACCAGAGCAGGTTCTAGTCATCAAAGAGATGACACACCTACAAAGATAAAACTGATAAGTCAGAATGCAAAGCAGTGCTAAATATGATGGGACCGTCCAAGTGCACAACCAACGCAGATGTCTGACAGTTTTCAACTAACAACTCATAGATATTGACAATAGGACATTAATGTATGACAGCAACACAGATCCTGATTGTAATGTCTTTAACAATAAGACAAATGAATGCAATTATTACACAAACGAGCAATTTAAAAAGAAAATCAAGGTAGAACAGGGTACAACAACGGTTCACTTTAATAGTCAAAGCTTATATGCAAACTTTCAATCCATCAAAGAAAACATAACACAGTTTAAACAGCCATTCAAGGTGATGGGGTTAGGGTAGGCTTTATAACCCTCACCCATATCAGAGACCTGGATAACTCCTGAAAAAGAAGAAGACTTTAAAATAAATGGATATGAATTCCTTCATGTAGACAGGATCAACAAGAAAGGAGGTGGGGTGGCACTTTACATTGATAAAAACCTAAAGTACGAAAGAATGGGAAGAATGACGACTGTTATTGATAACAGTGTATGGAAAAAAGGAAAAACCTAATTGTCAGTTGTATTTACAGAACACCAGGATCTAAGATTGAGATATTCAAGGATAATATGGAGGACTTATTTACAAATATAAAGCAGAAAAGAGTGTTTATCTGTGGGGACTTAATATTGACTCATAATAAGAGTACAGCAGAATTTATTGACTCCATGTACAGCATCGGTTTATTTCCGCTGATAACAAGACCGACCAGAATAACATCTCACTGCACGACTCTATTAGATAATATATTTACAAATATAATAGAAGAAAATATAAAAAGTGGGCTATTAGTCAATGATATAAGTGACCATTTACCAGTCTTTGCATCTTATAATTGCCATTATAAAGTGAACAACGATGGACACGAGATTATTTACAAAAGAATAAGAACAGAGAAGATGTTAAACTGTCTTAGAAATGAACTTTTAAAGCAAGATTGGAATATTGTGTATGAACAAAAAGAAGTTAATAAAGCTTACGAAGGATTTTTAAGAACTTTTAATACATTACTTGATAAAAACTGCCCAGTAATTGAAATCAACAGGAAACACAACTATGCAGGAAGACCATGGATGACAAAAGGACTACAAAATGCCAGCAAAAAAAAGAATACCTTATATCGAGAATTCATAAAAAAGAGAACAATAGAAACTGAAAGGAAGTATAAAACTTACAAAAATAAATTAACTAATATAATGAGATCCTGTAAAAGAGAGTATTACATTAAAAGGTTAGAACACAATAAAGATAACACAAGAGATATATGGAATGTATTAAACAGAATAATCAAAAATGAAACAAGGAATAACAATTACCCTGGATCATCACTTTACAAACTATAGACCAGTGTCAATACTCTCCCAGTGCTCTAAGATACTGGAAAAACTCTTCATAAAAAGATTTGACAGTTTTGTGGAAAAATATGAATTACTGACAGATAGTGAGTTTGGGTTCAGAAGCAACAGGTCAACAGCTTTGGCACTGATAGATTTAATGGAAGAGATAACAGAACGTGTGGACAATAAGAGGTACGCACTCGTTTTCTTACATCTAAAGGCGTTTGATGCTGTTAATCATGAAATTCTAATAACAAACTGGAAAGGTGTGGGTAGGGGAGTGGTTTTGGACTGGGTAAAAAGCTATGTAGGGAATAGGCAACAATATGTACAAATAAATGAATATAAATCTAATTTGATGGATATAGCTTGTGGAGTACCTCAAGGTTCAGTACTGGGTCCAAAAATGTTTATTATGTACTTAAATGATATCTGCAGAGTATCGCAGATTTTAAAGGTTGTAATATTTGCAGATGACACAAATATACTGTGTGCAGGTGGGGAGTTGCCACAGGTTTTGGAAATGATCACACAGGAATTAACGATATTAAAGAAGTGGTTTGATATAAATAAATTATCATTGAATCTCGATAAAACCAGATTTATGTTGTTTGGAAAGCAAAAGAAAAACATCAAAGCAGTAATATGTGTTGACAATGTATATTTAGAAAGAGTCAATGAAATGAAATATCTTGGTGTGATCATTGACCACGAGCTGGAAGCCACACAGCACTGATGCTCGGGGGAAACTGGCACGGGGCCGTCGTGGGGAACACAAAGCACATGTTGGATCAGAAAGCCCTGCACATGTTATACTGTGCTTTACTACTGCTGTATATGAGCTACTGTGTCGAGGTCTGGGGAAACATACAAGAGTAACACACAAACAATAACTATAATACAGAAAAGGGCCATCAGATTAATAATAATGTGGGTACAGGGACCATTGATCTGTTATTGTATATTTTACACATGTTTGTATGGGATATTGTATTTGTTTTAAATGTTATATACCTATGTGGTATGTGACTTTTGTTGCTATGATGCCAGGTCTCTCTTGGAAATGAGATTTTTAATCTCAATGAGATTTTTTACCTGGATAAATAAAGGATTAATAATACAAATGCACTCTTTGTCAAAATGCAAGCTTTTAAATTCCAAGAGTTGGTGAAGCTTAAAACAGCGCAAATAATACATAAAGTAAGAAATAAATTGCTTCCAAAAGAAATCTGTAAATTGTTCATAGAAAGAGACGGTGGGTATAACTTAAGAGGGAAATGGAATTTAAAAATACAAAGTGCTAGAACAACTTTAAGAACGATGTCAATCTCAGTTGCAGGAGTTAAATTATGGAGCAGACTAACTGAAGAAATAAAAGACAGTAAAAACATAAAACTGGGTTAAACCAGGACGGTGATGTTGCTGGTAATGGTGTTGTTGTTCTTTTTGGTTTTTTGTTTGTTTGTTTGTTTGTTTGTTTTTCCATAACTTGTGAATCTGCAAATTTACACATTGTGTCTTTTTCATATGAAAGAAACTATACTGTGGTGGGGCTTGATTATTTCTTGTTTTTGATTTCTGTATGTTTGTTTTGCTTTACTTTTGTTTCACATGTTGTTTGTTTAATTTAAGACTAAATAGAAAATAAATGAATGAGAGGTCAAACTTGAGGGGGTGGGGACAAATAAGTAAATACTTCTGCTCCTTTTCAAACAGATAATGGAATGATATTTTGTAATGATTGTGAAAGCACGTTTGAAATGTTTGAAATAAAAATGAACTGAACTTAGTTCGTCTGATTTTTCTTTTCTTGTTGTCTCATTTAAACAGCTTTTATTCAAGAAAAGTTGCATAACAATGGTCTCTGTCCCTTTGTACAGTGCAGGTACATCCATGAGTTTGTGGTTTTAAACAAAAAGTGATTGAAGTTACTCAGTCTGTGTTTCTATGACGTTCTTTTAATATCAGGTCATCCTCTATGAAACACAGGTTGAGATTGTTGTAGAGAACCTTGGAAGGTGACGGAGTAAAACCTGTTCCGCTAATCCAATCACTGGTGTCATGCATAAACATGCCTGAAGTTACCTGTGCTTTCTCCTGATTGGTCCAGGTTTGTTTAGTGTGGTAAGACAGATTCACGGACGTGTTTAATGTTGGAGAACAAAACATGAAACTGTCTGAAGCACGTGTGAATATTTTAGATGTCACACTAAAACATTTAAAGTGTTCAACCACAGCTTATTACTGGCTTTAGGACGAGTTTGGTTTTAACAGACAGCTGCTGACCAATCAGAGTTCACAGATGCGTCCTATGTTTCAGAGGGTGGATGACATATTTACTCCGGCTCAGGATGTTTGTGTCTGTGTGTCTTACAGTGGGTAAATCCAAAGGACGCGCTCTCTGTCATCCTGTCAGCTGTAACCCTGAGCACTCCCTCCCTCTCTCCTCCTCCGCTGTCATCCTCTCCCAGGAGAGACGGAGGGATGAAGGAGAGAAGACAAAGAGCCGAGACTACAGCTGCATCCGCACTCCAACCCCAACGCCAGCGTCTCCTCCCCTCAGCCCCACCGGCCTGCTCAGGTCCCATGTTCAGAAACACCGTCTCTGCTTTCTACAGTTTTACAAAATACTGTGATGCCAGCTGTCCGGACGGGTGCGTGTGGAGGGTCAGTGCCACAGCATCACAGCGGTTTCCACGGTAACGGGTTGTAAACACGCACACACATAGAAGGACAAAAAAGACAGAACTCGCTCTAAGGCGATGTGTCTGGTCTCTAAGGGTCTCAGCAGTATTGATTACCCAGCATTCCTTGCAGCTTGTCTCTAATGAGCCTACAGAAGGACAAAGTGCTGACAGTGGCACACACACACACACGCACACACACACACACACACACACACACACACACACACACACACACACACACATACACACACACACACACACACACTCTGAGCAGATGTTCTGTAAACAAATTGAGCTTTCTTTTCCAAACGAAGTTCAGCACCGCCGACTGAAATCACTTTTACACTTTGAGTCAATAATCAGCATGAAAGACTGACTGCACACCTGAACAGGTGAACATCTCAGCTGTTTGATGTGAGAAGTGACTTTAGATCAAGGAAACGATTTAGAATCATGAAGTTCATAAAGAAGAAATGCCTCAACACGAGGCTCGACCGCAGGTTGATACTGAGAGATTCACACAGCATCATCCATCAGTAACCACGGTAAGTTTTCTACACACGTGCAGGAGTTCAGATGTTTCCTGTCGGTTTAGTTTTTCAGGTGCGTGCTGCTGCTGCTTCAAACGGAGAAAATAAAGGTTAGATGTTAACCCTCACTACCCTAACAAGGTCGGCCGGCGACCAAGAGTCTGTCAGAGACATTAGACTTCATCACTGGAGGTCACATAATAATTTAATAAAAGCAGAGTTGAATAATAAGAACATCCATCGTGCTCGTCACCATAATGAATTTTAAATAAAATGTAAAAATATGAAACGCGAGGATTAATTTACTCAAAAAGTACAAACATGTTTCTGATGTAAGAAAGTTACCATGACAGCATCGTTCTGTCTTTGTTTCCTGTGAACCTCGTGGTTAGCTCATTTTTAAGGTCTGTCTACCTTTGAAGGCAAATATAATGAAATTATAATTTCAAATAAAATACAACTAGATTTAATCAGAGAGGAATTGCACCCTCGGTCCTGGGCTGTATCATAAAGCGTTAACAGGAAAATCTCCATATTTAACACACGGCTGAAAAAGCCGTGGACGCCGCGCGGCTGATTCATGGATGTTAACAGGTTTACTCCAGCGTGGGACACGAGTCACGCTCCGACCACCGGCTCTGCTGGCCGCTGACACAGGTGGCGTAGAGATGTGAACGCCAATGCAGAAACCACGTGGGTACAATAAGAACGCCGTGGTTATGACCTGCGCTACCGCCTGTAGCTCAGGCGGTAGCGCAGGTCGGAAGGTTGGTGGTTCAATTCCTGGCTTCCCCTAGTCTGCATGCCAAATATCCTTGGGCAAGATATTAACCCCAAATTGCTCTCCGATACGTCCATCGGAGTATGAATGTGTGTGAATGCTTCTTAGAAAGCACTTAGAACAATGTGCTGGTGTGAATGGGTGAATGCACAAGTTGTGTAAAGCGCTTTGAGTGCTCAGAAGAGTAGAAAAGCGCTGCATAAGAACCAGTCCGTTTACCGTTTACCGTTATCGCCATGGTTACCACAGTTATTTTTGTTTCCTGCTCCTCTCTCAGCAGGAAGTCCTGCTTATGTTTGTCTGAAGATAACCTCTGTCTGTCAGCGCGACCTCTGACCTCTGATCGGCTGCTCGTACACGGTCTTATCGCTGTGCGGTCTCAGCTGATCGTGCTCTTATCTTCAGACACACACGCTCCATCCGTCTCCACCCTCCTCCTCCTCGTCTTCTGCGTTTCCCTGAGTATTTCCTCGCCAGCGATCGAGGTCATAAATCTACACACAGCACAGATTAAGCTTTCAATTTGTTATGTGATAAGCAGAGAAGACCTGACACACACACACACACAGACACACACACAGACACACACACTGTGTTGGAGTTAATATGCTCTATGAGGTAGAAAATGTAGTCGCAGAGTGAGGACGAATTATACTGACGGTAATGTACTGCCTCCCTGTGTGTGTGTGTGTGTGTGTGTGTGTGTGTGTGTGTGTGTGTGTGTGTGTGTGTGTGTGTGTGTGATTTACGTGCTGCTGGCAGCTCTGTCTGTTAATCTGATGCGAGTCATTTGCGCTGCTCTCTCTCAGGTTCATCTTTGCTTTAAAGCAGCTGCTGCCTTTAAACACTCTTCATCACCTCTGTTCACACTCTTCACCTGTTTCTCTGCACACAATCATCTTTTTATCAGTTCTCATAAATAAAGACAAACATGTTGTCTTCACACCAACAGGAGAAGATCAAACACGCTGCAGAGGCACATATCAAAAATCTAAATGAATACTGCGACAGAGTCCGATTTCCAGGAGCGCTGGAGTTCGCCTGTGCAGTTGTTTAAAGTCAAAATTATACGGTGAAGTAATGACTGCTGAGTTTGTATTGCCTGCCTTTGTTTAGAAACTAGAGTCGGTACAAAGGCAAAGAATCAAAAACATCAACACAGATTTATGTTCACTGAGATCAGCTCAGTACACGAGCGTGAACCTGAGCGAGCCCACAGGGTCAGAGCAGAGCCGCCTCTCTGCTGATTCACAGACTTATGGCACCAACATAGAAAAAACTGTCTGAAGGTTTTGTGTGGTTTCATTCTCAGATCTGACATACTTCAAGGAAACGACGCCTCGAGATATAGTTAGAAACTGGAGAGGTTTGTGGCAGCGGCCCAGGGGCTGTATTGACATGAAGGAATATAAAGCAGTTTGTCGCTTGAAGTGACGTTTTTGGTCAAATGAGTTCTTTAAAGAGCCAAAAATGACTGAATATGAGCAGAGAGTACAAACATGCTGAGGGACTGGCTGTGTTAGTTCAGTGACAGAGTCACAAACTCGTGTGTACACTCATGTCTGCATTTAGATTTAGTTAAACACAAACACAAGAAGAAGAGCTGCCACGTGCACAGACAGAGAGGACCAACGACAGGCTTCAATCTGTGCTCGCATTTGCAGTTTTGTCTATTTGACGCTTAAAAAACAAGCAAAATATTTTAGGAAATATGTGTGCGTGTTTTCTTGTTTGTTTGTTTGGTACTACTTGAACACTATCTGTCCAATGAGACGACAGTGGCCCCCGGCTCATTTAAGTTTGAGACCCCCGATTTATGGGCAGTAATATACTTTAATAAGCAGTAAGGCTTCACAGAGATTAAATAGGAAACAGCTGCTGGATATTAAATAGCAGCGGGCAGGTAGCATAAAGGAGGGGCTAAGTCACAGAGAAGAGGGGCAACCAATCGTCAGTCAGTGTATTCGATCATAACCAGCCAGCATCCGCAGACTGTCAACAGACAGAAGCAGCAGCTCAGTAACAGCTCAGCGTTTACCCGACGACCTGCTGAACGTTCACGTTTCTCTTAGAAATAAACGCCAACCGTCAGCCGTCTGATCTTCATTCTGTTCAGCCTGAGTCCAGCTGCTCAGAGGAAGCTCCACAACTTCACGTTAATCTGAGGGTTTCAATTTAAATACCACAATAGGACAGTGAGTCCGTTCTGCTGCTTTCTGTTTGTAAAACATGTTCAGTATCATAGAGCTTTGCTCATTTTTGACATACCTTTGTTACCTTTGTGATCTTTGCTAGTACACATCGAGCAACAGATATGCTGACCCTGACTCTACAACCAAAGACTTAAACACTGATCATCAGCCTGCAAAGGTATTCATCCATCCAGCTTGGGCCAGTCTGAACAGAGCGGTCACCTGTGTCGTTTTAAAAAGAGCGTACAGAGGAACGAGTGCTTGTTTCTAGAGACGATTCTGAGACTGAGTGTGTCTGCGACCTCAAGGGTCAGCAGCAACAGGAAACAACACCACGCGATTAGCCTGATGAATCCGCTTCACTCGACCTCTGACTTTTGTTGTAATTGGAAACTAGAGAAGCAGTCAGGCAGCAACATAGTGCTCTGCATGTTCTTAGCGTGTTCCCAGTGAGCTGTGACTGTGTCCTTGTCTTGTTCTCTCTTCATCTTCCTGTTTATTTATCTCAGTTGTTGTTGATGCGTCCTTGGAGTGTTTACTAAGTGCTGTCAGAGCGTTTGTTAGCGTGTTGTACCAGCACTTTCTGCATGTTTTATTCATGTTCTTTATGTCAGTTTTAATTAGAACATGATCCCCAACAAGCTGCATGACAAAAACACACCAGCAGAACGAGCAGCATCCACACCCTAACCCCAGAACCTGCTGTCGTCTTGTAGTCTGCTGCTGTGTCGGGCTGCAGGCACAGTTTATATAAGACCAGTCTAAATTTAACCACTGTCACACATCGACTGCTGTTAGGGATGGACTCGAGAACAGTTCTTGTAGAGAGCTGGTTCTCGGTAGTCTAATTCCGTGGAGTTGTTAGTCTGCCTACCGAGCCAGCTTATTGATCCTGAATCAGCTGATTTCAGTTCTGTGTCGGTGGAAGAAAATAGCGCCGCAGTCTCCAGCATCGACATGGATGTTATATTTTTATTACACAAAAGATGAGACGATAGAGTGACGACTGCTCCAGAACAGAAACAACTACACAGACAGCATGCTAACACTAAGTTAGCCAAGAGCCCAGAGTGACGTTAAGCTGAGTAAATGCTGACCCCAGACCAGCACCATGATAACGTGAGCTGCTGCTGAATTTCAAGAGGTAAGAAACTGATGAGCAGTCAGGCTGCAGCCTCCGTTTCTACCTGTTCATGTTTCTAAAGCAGAATCACTTTAAAGTCTCTTTGTGCTGGTTTCCATCTTTGATTTGTGCTGTCGACTTTATGCTCATACATAAATACTTGGAGAAAGATCACGCGTGTCCCCTGTAGCCTGCAGGTTCAGACGGTGAACTGGTGATTATGAGACGGTGTGTTTCAGATCCTTTTACAGAGTAACATGAAAGTAATATAACGAGTAGTATAATGAATGTCTTTCTCCTGGGTGTAATTAGGTAACGTACTGCATTACTTTTAAGAAAAGTGTTCTGTGTAATATTGTAATAATTACATTTTTGAGTAATGACCCAAAACTGATCACAGCAAAGAGGGAAACACCTCCAACATGCACAAACATTTGATCACTCAGCATGTAATTAATGTGCATGAATGTAATGTCTTTGATATGCTGCTTAGAGATGGTGGTGGCTAAAAGTGGAGCCAGTGAGAATTGGTACGGGAAGCGAAAAGGAACTGAATCCATAAGCGATTCATTATGGAAACTTATCGATTCTCAGCCCAACTGCTGTCTGTTTGTTTATGTGGCGTTAACTGCTCTGCTTGTTCAATTAAATGTAATCTCAAGACTCTGGCTTTTCCTTCTTTTTGACATCTTATCAACTCTGATTGGGATCAATGTTTGTAAAAAGGAAAAGAGATAAAAGAATGAGGTTGCAATAATTTACAAATCATACAAAGGCTATTTTTATGGAAAATAGTCCAAAGACAACAGGTCAACATGTGTCTTATCACATCCAGCAACGTCCGGCAATGTCAAAAATAACATCGACCAAGATCCAGCAAATTATGGAGTCACTATTTCTTAATTATGTTTGTAAAATTGCTGAATTGTTTTCCCGAGCAATCACATTTCAAATGTTGTTATTTTCACTTTAATTTTAGGTGTTTAATGACGATTTGTGCATCTCTGTCTCAACTGTTTTAAAGCTGAACTGTACTCTGTGTGTGTGTGTGTGTGTGTGTGTGTGTGTGTGTGTCTGTGTGTGTGTGTGTCTGTGTGTGTGTGTGTGTGTGTGTGTGTGTCTGTGTGTGTGTGTGTGTGCGTGTGTGTGTGTGTGTGTGTGTGTGTGTCTGTGTGTGTGTGTGTGTGTGTGTGTGTGTGTGTGTGTCTGTGTGTGTGTGTGTGTGTGTGTGGTCAGATGTGTTTGGGCCTGTCGCTCTAATTATCACCAAATGCTGGACAGGTTTTTCCTAATTAGCATCTGCGGCTGGTTTGAACATTGAGCT